>NW_006921682.1:2478964-2479986 GCF_000298275.1 Orycteropus afer afer | reverse complement strand
GGCAGGAATAGGCCTTGGGTTACTGCTGGTAATCCTGTCTTCCTCTTGTGGGATTAGAGAAGGTCAGAACATGTGGCCTCCTTGCCATTTTTGCAAGTCCCTACTGACAATAAGACCAAAGTAGGTGAGACAAAGTCTGGCCATTCTCGCTTCCAAAGAGCATTCCAGCTGCACTTCCTCCAGGATAGATTTGTTCCTTATTCTGGCAATCTGTGGTACTTTCACTGTTCTTCCTCAACACTACAACTCAAAAGCATCAATTCTTCTTTGGTGTTCCTTATTCATTGTCTAGCTTTCACATGCATATGAGGTGATTGAAAACACCAAGCCTTGAGTAAGGCACACCTTAGTCTTCAAAGAGACATCTTTTCTCTTCAGCACTCTAAAGAGGTCTTTTGCAGCAGATTTCCCAGTGCAATATGTGATCTAATTTCTTGAATGTTGCTTCCATTGATGTTGATGGTGGAACCAAGTAATACGAAACCTTTGACAGCTTCCATCTTTTCTCCATTTATCGTTATGCTGCTTAGTGGTCCAGTTGGGAAGATTTTTGTTTTCTTACGTTGAGATGTAATCTACATTGCAAACTGTGGTCTTGAATCTTCACCAATAAATGCTTCAAGTTATCCTCACTTTCAGCAAGAAAGGTTTTGTTGTCTACATATCACAGGTTGTTAATGAGTCATCCTCCATCATGATTCCACATTTCTCTTCATATAGTCCAGCTTCTCGAATATTTGCTTAGCATACAGATTTAATAAGTATGGTGAAAGGATACAACCCTGATGCACACCTTTTCTGATTTTAAACCATTCAGTCCTCCCTTGTTCTGTTTGAACAGCCTCTTCATCTATGTAGAGGTTCCTCATGTGCACTTAATTATGTTCCAGAATTCCCATTCTTCTCAATTATTATCCATAATTTGCTATGATCCACACAGTACAGTGCTTTTGCATAGTCAATAAAACACAAGTAAACATCTTTCTGGTATTCTTTGCTTTCAGCCAAGATCCATCTGACAT
>NW_006921682.1:2461563-2478864 GCF_000298275.1 Orycteropus afer afer | reverse complement strand
CCCTCATTCCACACCCTCTTCTGAATCCAGCTTGCACATCTGGAAGTTCTCTGTCAATACACTGCTGCAACCATTTTTGAATTATCTTCAGTAAGATATTACTTGTGTGTGATATTAATGATATTGTTTTATAATTTCCACATTCTGTGGGATCACCTTTCTCTAGAATGGGTACAAATATGGATCTCTTCCAGTCTGTTGGTCAGGTATTTATCTTCCAAGTTTCTTGGAAGTGAGTGCCTCCAGTGTGGCATCCATTTGTTGAAACATCTCAATGGGTATTTTATCAATTACTTGAGCTTTGTCCTTCACCAATTCCTTCAGTGCAGCTTTGACTTCTTCCTTCAATACCATCAGTTCTTGATCATATGCCACCTCCTGAAATGGATGAACATTGACCAATTCCTCTTGGTACAGTGATTCTGTGTATTCTTTCCAACTTCTTTTGATGCTTCCTGCATCACTCACTATTTAGCCTATAGAATCTTTCATATTGCAACTGAGGCTTGAATTCTTTCTTCAGTTGTTTAAGCTTGAGAAATGCCAAGCATGTTCTTCCTTTTTGGTTTTCTAATTCCAGGTTTTTGCCCATTTCATTATAATAACTGACTTTGTCTTCTCAAGCTGCTCTTTGTAATCCTGTTCACTCTTTTGTCAATTCTTCCACTTGCTTTAGCTACTCTCCATTCAAGAGCTAGTTTCAGAGTCTCCTCTGACATCAATTTTGGTCTTTTCTTCCTTTCCTGACTTTTAAATTACCTTTGCTTTCTTCATGTATGATGTTCTTCATGTCATCCCACAATTGGTCTGGTTTTCAGTCAGTGGTGTTCAATGCATCAAATCTATTCTTCAGATGGTCTCTAAATTCAGGTGGGATATACTAAAGGTCATATTTTGGCTCTTGTGGGCTTGTTTTAATTGTCTTCAGCTTCAGCTTGAAATTGCATATGAGCAACTGATGGTCTGTTCCACAGTCAGCTCCTGGCCTTGTTTTAGCTGAAGATACTGAGCTTCTCCACTGCATCTTTCCACAGATGTAGTCGATCTGATTCCTGTGTATTCCATCTGGTGAAGTCCAAGAGTATAGCACCCATTTACATTCTTGAAAAAAGGTATTTACAATGAATAAGTCACTGATCTTGCAAAATTTTATCATGTGATCTCCAGTACCATTTCCATCACCAAAGTCATATTTTCCAACTACTGCTGATTCTTCTTTGTTTCCAACTTTTGCATTCCAATCACTAGTAATAATCAACTTATCTTGATTGCATGTTTGGTCAATTTCAATCTGCAGAAGTTGGTAAAAATTTTCAAGTTCCTCATCTTTGGCTTTAGTGGTTGGTGGGTAAATTTGAATAATAGTAGTATTAACTGGTCTTCCTTGTAGGTATATGGATATTATCCTATCACTGACATCACTGTACTTCAGAATAGATCTTGAAACATTCTTTGTGACAATGAATGCCATGCCACTCCTCTTCGTCATTTCCAGCATAGTAGATCATATGGTTATTTGATTCAAAATGGCCCAAACCAGTCCATTTCAGCTTACTAATGCCTAGGTTATTGATCTTTATGTGTTCTATTTCATTTTTGACAAGTTCCAATATTCCTACATTCATATTTTGTACATTCCATGTTCCAATTATTAATGGAACATTAATAATGCAGCTGTTTCTTCCCCTTTTGAATCATGCCACATCAGCAAATGACGTGACTCCTTCACTTAATTAAGGTTGACTCTGTTTTGAGGAGGCTGCTCTTCCTTCCCCAGTCGTATTTTGAGTGTCTTCTGACCTAAGGGGCTCATCTTCCGGCACCCTATGAGATAATGTTTCAGGGCTATAAATAATGTTTTCCAATAATGTAACAGACAATGTTTCACTGCTATTCATAAGGTTTTCACCAGTCATTCTTTGAGAAGTAATAGCGCCCTTCTCTCTTCCGAGTCTGTCTTAGTCTGGACACTCCATTGAAACCTGTCCACAGTGGATGACCCTGCTGGTATTTGATATACCTGTGGCATAGTTTCCAGCCTCACAGCAACACACAAGCCACCACAATATGACAAAGTGACAGATGAGTGGTGGAATATGGTGGTAGGACATTTTAAATACGTTCAAAAAAGCAGTGTAAGGAAAGGGCTGGCCTGTTTAATACATAACTGAAACTTTAGTATTCACACTGTAAGACAAAGAAAGCAGTTAAAGAAAGGCATACTTTTATGTATTAACTCCTTTATTAGTCAAACAGTGTGGCCTTCCAACTCCCTTTTAGCAGCCTAGGGTAGTGTCTCTTTTATGTGCTTGCAATCCCCAGTGTTAGAAAAAGGCATGTTGATGAGGTCCATGGAATCTGAACGCCTGGGGGGATAATTATATAGCTTTCACTGGACTCTCAGAGTGGACCCAGAACAAAAGACTATTAAGAACCACTAACTGAAGTCAAGTAGTACTCTAAAAGGAGTAAGGAAAGAATTATATTAACTTTTAAAAATCATGGACAGTATCATCTTGAGAATAAATTCCGTCTTATAACAGCAAAACAATCTCTAGAAACTAAAATAAAATCTAACTCTTCACCACAGTGTTCTCAGTATTTTTATGATTAATATATTAATGTAGATATTCCCTAGTCATTTGAAGGAATGTAGTTGACTGGTAGCCACAAACATTATACCTTTTCATTTCACTTTTCTCTCCAAAGTACAAGCAACTCAAAGAAAGATTTTTAGGAAGTCATAAAATATAACTTCATAAGTAAATTTTACTCTACTACATTTCTGATCAATATATACTCTGTGAGGTATATGTTCATTTCCAAATAATAGGAATTGCTTTAAGGAAAAGTGTTTCTGCTAAACAGTTTTATAGAAAATAGTCTGCCTCAGATACCACTAGCAGGTAGTAGGAAATATGAGGAACAGAGGAACATACTGAACAAAAGCACAGGGATTAAAATCAGCCAAAGTCAAAATGTGGAAAATTCCAAAGGACAAATGACCTATTTCTTAAACAAATCCATGACATAGGAAAAAGGGTGGAGCAGAACAAACGTTAAAAAAAAAAAAAAAAAATTAAGACTCATCAACTAAATATAATGTGTAGGCTTTGTTTAATCTAGATTCAAACCAACTAATTATAAAAATACTTTTTTGAGACAATTGAGGAAAATTTAACATGGCCTAGGAATTAGATGATATTGTTCATTTTGTTGGGTGTTACAACAGTATCATGGTTATATTAAATTTGTAAAGTTCCTATCTGGTGTAAAATCAACAAAAATATATCCAGGCAAAATAATATGATATCCTGGATATGTTTGAAATATGCCATATGTATTCATGAATTTTATTTGTAATTAAAATGTAGGTAAAATTCAAAAGTAAATATTGTTGTTGTGTTGTTGTTATGTGCCATCAAGTCATTTCCGACTCATAGCGACCCCTCCTTGGGTTTCCAAGGCAGTATCTCTACAGAAATAGATTACCCAATCTTCTTTCCAAGGAGTGGCTGGCTGGTGGGTTTGAACCACCAACCTTCTGGTTAGCAGTCAAGTGCCTTATTCACTACACCTCCAGAGCTCCCACATAAATTATACAGTCCCAAAATTTATTTATAGTATATATAAAATGTAGTTAAATGTGAGCAGAATGCCTAAAATGAATAATTTCCTCCAGAGAACTATGCTGTTTGGCTTAAGTTAAGCAGAGTTTAATGTTTGTTACTAACTAAATAATTCTGTTATGCAATCCATAACATAATTTTTTGATTTATCCTTTTTTTATTCCTCTCATGTGGCAAATTACTTTATCTGCCTAGGCTACAAGCCAGTAAGAACAGGAAAGTTCATGTATTCATTGGCATATTTTTTTCATTTTTGATATTTAAAAAAATAATATTGTAGCAACTCCAACTCTGAACACTGAATCATTCAATGGACTAGTAAGGATTGGAAAAATAGCTCAAACCGTACTATTGGTGGCAAACTGAAAACTACTATTCAATAAAGGTTTAGATCCAGTCATCATACCACCTCTCACACTCTGGAAGCTTAGAAATTACACAGATATCCAAAATATGGCCATCCATGCTCACATCGCAAGAAAGCTCTTAGCTTAGACACAAGCATTCCTCATGACAGGAAAAAGTACCAAGGTAAATGTCTAATAACATCAAAGATTTCTGATAATTTCCCATAGAAAAAAGCAGAAAACTCCACCTTTCCCTATATAAGGAAGGCTTCAGTCCCTCCAAGATGGATAAGGAAGAGAGTCAAGTGTTTACTCTGACCATGATCCAAATCTGGCAGCAGAAGTGGTAGAAACACAATGCCAGACTGTCTGCCACAGTGCTTGTAAAAGCACTACCTCATTCAATCCTATTCAAGGAGAAGGAATATCCTGTAGAGTAAAAAGGGCTCAGAGAACACCTTAGTTTCCATCAACCTTACACCTGCACTACTCCACAAATAATCTTTAAAAGTTCTTTTGATTTTGAACTGGACAGTTGATACTTCAATGGGTGTAAAATATACCTGATTTTTAATCTTTGTTTTTGCTATCACTGTGTAGTTTTTATTTTAATTTGAAATAAGTAAAAGAAGTCCAGAATAACTGATTGGATGGATAATTTCTTTTATAAGGATCAGCACAAAGCTGGTCCCTATAAGGTAGAGGTTAAAGATGTCCCAAATATTCAACTTTTCCAAACTGCCGTACCTACCACTCCATCATCTCTAACATCAACCACTTCCTCTCCCCTTAGTACTCTCCCTCCCATCTTTGGATTCTGTAATTCACTGCAACATCTCACAGAACTCACAAGGAAATGGTCCCTGAGGTTGTGGAGGCTGGCAAGTCCCAAATATGGACTGGAGTCAGGCATCAGGCTGGAGGCTTCTCCTGACACATGGTTTCAGAGGCTAACGAACCCAAATAGGCAGGTCAGAAGACAAGCAGCCAACTCACAAGGATGTGGAAGCTGACAAATCAAGTCAGACAATAGGCTGATGACTTACCACAGATGAGATGATGACAAGCCTGATGCAGGATCCAGAGCAAGAGAGGGAACCTTACCAGAGCATTGATATATAGATTGGATGCAGACCACATCCTCAAGGAAACTTCCCTTACTTGACCAAGGCAGTGCAAGGATGTAATCTGAATAAGAGTAGTAAGATGGGGACTTGGGTAAGAGTGGTGATTTGAGTCACAGCCCCTAGTAAAGTGGTGACTCAAGATACATCCTATCCTAACCCTGACTTATGAATAGCATACAAAAAACAAAAAAAAAAATTAGCTTTTATGCCTGTTAAGTCTATTCTGACTCATAGCAACCCTATAGACAGAACAGAACTGCCCCCACAGGGTTTCCAAGGCTGTAACTCTTTATGGAAGCAGAATGAGTCATCTTTCTTCTGTGGAATGGCTGGTGAGTTTGAACCACAGACCTTTTGGTTAGCAGCCCAATGCTTTAATGACTACCTCACCAGAGCTCCTACATAACAGACAATTCACTCTCAAGTAGGGAGACATCCAAAACCAAACCAAACTCATTGCCATCTAGTCAATTCTTACACATAGTGACCCCCATTGGGTTTCCAAGGCTTAAATCTTTATGAAAGCATGCTCTCTCATCTTTCTTCAGTGGAGTGGCTGATGGGTTCAAACCACCAAGCTTTTGGTTAGCAGCCAAATGCCTTAACCACTACACCACCAGCTCTGCTTAAAAACAGCCATAGAGCTACGATTTACGAAAAAAAAAAAACTCACTGCCATCAAGTTGGACCTGACATAGCAACCCCTCCTTGGGTTTCCAAGGCATTATCACTACTGAAGTAGATTGCCCAACCTTCCTTCCAACGAGTGGTTGGTGGATTTGAACCAGTCTTCTGGTTAGCATTCAGGTGCCTTAGGCACTATGCTACCAGAGCTCAACACATCACAAAATAGAAGGTAATTATATCAGATCACAAAATGGATGACAATGACATCAGACATCAAAATGGAGAATAGCTATATCATTACATAACTAAGAAATCACATCATTACATTACTGCCAAACCCCTGAAAATCATGGCTCAGCCAAACTGACACATGACCTTAATTAATCATCACAGGTTTCATATACTTCATCACTTATAAGTGATATAAGTGATACTTACCTTACATCACTGACTTGGTTCTACCTGGCACACACACTCACTAAACGTCTGTTTATGTTTTTTTAATAAATAAATAAGTAAGCACTTTCCCTGACTTAATGGTTAGAAAACCCACGATCCTGAGAGATTAGGTAAAAAGTAAAGTATTTGGAGTTCTGAGAGAATGGAGTGGGTGCAGGGAGATGGCAAAGGCCCAGCAATGAGCACTATGCAACCTAAATTCTTGGTACCTGGAGTGTGACAAGTAGAAAGATGGTGGCTGTGATGCACAGGCAAGATGCCAAAAACTTCCTCCTCCGAATGTACACCATGCTGCCCTGCCCTGGATGACTGACAGAGGGCAAGCTTGGCTACCATGAGTTCTAGTGTCTGCCCATATCCTGAGACAGCTTCATGCAGAGAAACCATCTGGGTGCCAATTTCCTCCACTGCCATTCCTGCTGGGACCTGGTCTCCATGAAGGATTGAGTTCCGAGGTTGTGAGTGGGCCTGGCTTGGCATCTAGAGGGAACAGCATGCAGTCTTCTTAAGCTATCATCATAGCAGCTTGAGATTCTCGAAGCCAGAAGGCATCAAAAAATTCTGAAACAAATGAATAATCTTTTAGCCATAGTGTAGAAGATTTAATAAATGTAGTTTTGCATGATTAGTATACAAAAACCCAAAACTTAAAAACTAAAAGGATCATGTAGTCCTAATGCCTTGCTCATAGATAAGAAAACCAAGTCCAGAAACGTGAAATGAGTGGCTCAAGGCCACACAGCTCATTAGAGGAGAGTGTCAGAAATACAATAAGGTTTTGAGTCTACAAGTTGTATTTCTACTTAATATTTTCTGCCATCAGAATACTGAATTCCATGAATCATTTAGTTACAGGTAGTCACGTCATTTGTCTTAATTTTCAAAGGAGTTGAAAAATAGAGTCGAAATTACCAGGCTATCCACTTACACTGATAAAATTGGCAGGGGAGAAAAGCACTCAGGCCCTGATCAAAAATGGATAATGATCAACTGGCCCCTCCATCACCACCCCATTCCCACCCCCATCCCCCAGAAAGAAAACAACTTCAGTCACAATGCAAGGAATTCTGATCATTATTTGCTTATTCTTTCATGACAGGCATAATAAAATAGTGGTTGTAAAATAGTGGTTGTCTAGACAAGGATTCTCTGGAAGTTTTGAAATAAGATACTCATTTGAAATGGATGTGATCTTTTCAAAACATTTTTAAAAATGAACTAAGTGTCCCCATACCAAAATCAAACCAAACCAGGTGTCATCAAAGTAGATTCTGACTCATGGCAACCTATGGGTTTCAGATGGAACTGTGCTCCATAGGGTTTTCATGGCTGTGAACTTTCAGCAGCCAATCACTAAGCTTTTCTTTCGAGGTGTCTCTATGTGGGTTCTAACTGCCAGCGTTCCAGTTAGCAGTCCACTGCTTAACCATTTGTGCCACTCAGGGACTAGTGTGCTCCTAGAGTGCTTTCTATCCCCAAGAATCTGAGGTAAAATGTCTTGTGCAAATGGCACTATGGAATTCAGGGTGGAACAAGGATCAACATTTCAGAAGGACAATGTTGCTGTACAGTGGGATATAGAATTCAAGACATAATTAGAAATATAAAGTTAAAATTAAAACCTATTGCCATTGAATCGATTCTGACTCATAGCAACACTATAGAACACAGAACCGTCCCATAGGGTTTCTAAGGCTGTAAATCTTTAAGGAAGCAGACTGCCTCATCTTTCTCCTATAGAACAGCTGGTGAGTTTGAACCACTGACTTTTAACCACTGCACCAAACAGAAATACAAAAATGGTGTTGTTGTTGTTGTATAGACTTCGGATTTAAAAAAAAAAAAAAAACTTTGATCTTAAAGGTTGTTCTGGTTACCTAGTACCGCTCTGACAAGAAATATACCATAAATGGGATGGCCATAACAAACAGGAGTTTATTCTCTTACAGTTTGGAGGCATTAAGTCCAAGTTCAAAGTGCCAGGCTCTAGGGGCTGGGTGAAAGCCCCTCCACCTTGGGGTTCAGCTCTGCCTGCTGCTCCTGGCCCACTGGAGCTAGAGGCTTTTCTTCACTCAGACAGCTGCTGTCTGCTGAGACTGACAAACCCAAGGCTGACAAAAAAAAAAAGCACAGTCCCCATGTTACCAAACCACACAGCAGGCCATTAATTCAAGTCCATTGCAAGTCCCAAGGTCGGCAGAGCATGGCAGGCTGCTGAAAAACGACATGGCTACATGCAGGGTCCAAGCGTGCCGTAGGCTAGAGACTAGCCCCAAGGCTTCTCCTTATATACAGGAAGCAGACCACATTCCCAAAGGCAGCTACTCAGCTGCCTGCAGTATATCCCACCATGGAATTGATTGCCAGTCTCATCCTGAGGAATAACTACCACCAGCTGCCCAGCCACTCAACCAGGCCCAGCCAAGTTAACATACATATTTAACTACTACAAAGGTGTACTCCCCTCTCACAGATCTACCTTAATTTACTTGTAAGTCCATGACGACTTTTAAACCCACAGCAGCAAAATGACTCTTGATCTCAGAAATCACCAAAAACACATTTTTCTCCCTTCATCCAAGAAATTCTTACAATCTACCCAGGTTAAAAGAACAAGCTCTGGAATCAGTTGGCTTGGATTCAAATCTCAGCTTTCCAGCTGGCTTTACTTAGCCTCTCCATAATTCAACTTCCATAACGTACATAATAATAGCACCTAGTCAAAGAGTTACTGTGAAAATTATATGAGATAAGTGAAACACTTATTTCAGGGCCTGGCAAAACTTAACATTCAATAAATGTTTGCTATTCTTAACTTTAGGAGCTCTGGTAGCATAGTGCCTAAGGCACTTGACTGCTAACCAGAAGGCTGAGGTTCAAATTCACCACCTACTGCTCGGAAGGAAGGTTGGGCAATCTACTTCTGTAGTGATACCACCTCGGAAACCCAAGGAGGGATCGCTATGGGTCAGATCCGACTCAATTGGCAGTGCATTTGGTTTTTTGGTTTATTCTTAACTTTATTATAATTATTATTATCCCTTTAAATGGAAAATAGTTAAATTCATTTAAAAAAAAGTTGCTGCCCAATTAATGGGAACTTCAAAAGGAAAAATACTTACTTTGTCAAAGAAAGAAGGCTACTAATATTCACTGAGTAGACTATCATGAGCAAGACCTTTCCTAAACACATGCACGAATTAACAACTACATGAAGTACCAATTACTATCCTCACTTTATGGGTAAGAAAACTGAAGACAGAGGAAGTAAACTAATTTGATTAAGATTATAACTAGTAAGTACAATCATCAGAAACTTGTCTGGCTCTGAAGCTCATGCATACGAAAAGCAAACCAAAGCAAACTCACTGCCGTGGAGTGGGACCCGACTCATAGCTTATATTTATTTTTTGCTTTACTAAAACTATACAATTTCCACTGGATAATTCTACAGCTCACAGGTTATGCTACAGAACAAAACTGTGGAGAACAGGTCTCTGTCATCTGGTTTACCAGAGGATAAAAGTAGTATGAACCTAGCAAGGTGGAGGAATAGGCAGACAAGTTACCCAGACACTCTACAACAACAACAAAAAAACAAACCAGCTGAAACATATACAGATGATAATCCTGGAACCCTGAGCTTCAAAGATAAGGATAAAAAAGTGGATTAAATACCAACTAGTAGAAGAAGCTGTATGAAAACAGTGTACAAGGAGAGAAACGAAGCTGTGGACTGCCCATATGCCATTCTGAATAACATAAGTGGCATTCCAATTGGGACAACAACATGATAATCAGCTCTGCATGCCAAGGACTACATGGGCACCCACACTGGTGGCTGATGACCAGAAAGCAATTGTACCCATACAACCCAACCACATCTGTACCTCCTGCAGCCCCACCCACTTGGCAAGGGCCACCACCTGCTTCTGCACCAAGTAATTACCAATAGAAGGCAGCCAATACCAGCCCAACCTGCCCTCAACTGCTCTACATGAACAATGAACAGAGATATCTGCACACATTCTCATTTTATATCACAACAATCATGAGACTGGTGGTGAGTGCCTAAGGGCTGCCAAACTTGCGAAAGAGTAGCACATCAGCCCCACTTGGCTGGATATATCAAAACAAAATAAAGCATAAATAAATAAATAAATAAAAATCTGGACGAATCACACCAACATACAATCACCAATGAAACACAAATGCAATGACCTCACAATGTCTCAGAGACAACTGACAATCCCAGTCCACATAAAGAAGCAAGATAAAGTAGTTTGTACTAAAACAAGGGACCAGAAAACAGAGCCAGAAAACCTCCTTGAGAAATGAATCATTGGAAATACCTGACTGTGGATCAAACTAACAAAAAATCTCTGACAACTTCTATCTTTTCTCCATTTACCATGATGTTGTTTATTGGTCCACTTGTGAAGATTTTTTATTTCTTTATGTTGAAGTGTAATCCATATTGAAGATTATAGTCTTTGATCTTCATCAGTAAGTGTTTCAACTCATCTTCACTTTCATCAAGAAAGGTTGTGTCATCTGCATATAACAGGTTGTTAATGAGCCTTCCTACAATCATGATGTCATGTTCTTCATATAGCCCAGCTGCTCAGATTATCTGCTCAGCATAATGATTGAATAAGTATGTGAAAGGATACAACCATGATCCAGGCCCTTCCTGATTTAAAACCCTGCTGTACTCCCTTGTTCCATTCAAACGACAGCCTCTTTGTCTATGTACAGATAACTCATGAGCACAAGCAAGTGTTCTGGAATTTCCATTCTTCACAATGTTATCCATAATTTATTATGATCCACACAGTCGAATGCCTTTGCATAGTCAGTAAAACACAGGTAGACATCTGTTGTAGTTAAGGTTATGTGTCTGGGTCAGGTTTTGAGTGGCTGTACAGCTGGATGTAGTATTCCCCATGATAGAATGGTAATCACCTCCATGGTGGAATCTACTGTGAGTAGTCGAGTAGCTGCTTTAGGGACATAGTCTGGTTCCAGTATATAAGAAGCTTTGAGGAAGGTCTCCAGCTTCTTGGCATATCTGGATCCTGCATTTAGTCAAGTCATCAGTGTTCTGCCATGCTGTTTGCTGATCTTGGGACTATTTCTGGACTTGAACTAGTGGCCTGCTGTGTTGATTAAAAATTTTGGAACTGTGCCATTTGACATGTCAACCTTGGGTTTGTTAGCCTTATCAGCCAGCAGCTGCTTGATTTAAGAGAAGCCCCCAGTAGGCTGGGAGCAAGAGGCAAAGCTGAAGCCCAAGGTCGAGGGACCTTTACCCAACCCCTAGAGCTAGCACTTTGAACTTGGACTTCTAGCCTCCTAAACTGTAAGAGAAATCACCCTTTGTAATATTTTCTGCTAGAGCAACACTAGACAACCAAAACAGCATCTTTCTCATATTCTTTGCTTTCAGCTAAGATTCATATGACATCAGCAATGATATCCCTTGTTCCACGTCCTCTTCTGAATCCAGCTTGAATTTCTCGAAGTTCCCTGTCAAGATACTGCTGCAACTGTTTTTGAATTATCATCAACAAGATTTTACTTGATAGGATATTAATGATATTGTTTCATAACTTCCACATTCTGTTGGATCACTTTTCTTTGGAATGGGCACAAATATTGATCTCTTCCAGTCAACAGACCAGGTAGCTGTCTTCTAAATTTCTTGGGATAAATGAGTAAGCACCTCCAGCACTGCATATGTTTTTTAAAACATCTCAGTAGGTTTTCCATCCATTCCTGGAAGCTTGTTTTTTATCAATTCCTTCAGTGCAGTTTAGACTTTTTCCTTTGATATCATTGGTTCATAATCATATACTTCCTCCTGAAATAGTTGAACATCAACTAATTCTTTTTGGTTCAGTGACTCTGTATATCCTTTCCATCTTGCTTTGATGCTTCCTGCATCATTTAATATTTTGCCCATGTTGTTGCTGTTGTTGTTAGGTGCCATCAAGTCAGTTCTGACTCATAGTGACCCTATATAAAACAGAACGAAACATTGCCCATTCCTGCACCAGCTTAACGATGCTTGCTATACCTGAGCCCATCATTGCATCCACTGTGTCAATCCATCAAGTTGAAGGTCTTCCCCTTTTTTGCTGACCCTCCACTTTACCAAGCATGATATCCTCCTCCAGGGAATGGTCCCTTCTGACAACATGACAAAAGTAGGTGAGACAAGGTCTGCCCATTCATCTTTCTTCCCAGTCTTTCTTCATCTAGAAGTTCTGCTGAAACCTGTCCACTATGGGTGATCCTGCTGGTATTTGAAATACTAGTGTCATAGCCTCCAGCCTCACAGCAACACGCAAGCCACCACTGTACAACAACCTGACAGACAAGTGGTGGATATGAAGATAAAATTAGGACACTTCCAGAAGAACAGAAATTAAGGGAATTTGTAAAAATCAAACCAACCTTACAAGACATGCTAAAGGGAGTCCATGAGACAGAGAACCAACAGCAGCCGTCAACAGCTGATGATTAACATACATGACAACATCACCTAACCCAGATAAAGAAGTATCCAAAGTAAAATAAATTTACAAGACTGAAAACAGGAAACCAGAGACATTAATTGGTAAATGAGGACAACTACAAAAGTATAAGGACAGAACTTCCAAATGGAGAGGAAGTCAAGAGATTTCAGGAAAGAACAGACTATTTTAAATATGGGGGAAAAGATAGTAAATCACAGGGTACCTACAAGAAAATAAACCTCATCACAATAAAAAAGAGGAAAGTCATGAATATTTAGCAAATAATAAAACAATGGCAACTGAGGAAATGATTAAAAAAAAAATCATAAACAAAATGAGCTCAGGACAGAAAATTATATGGAACAAAGAAATCAGCAACACCACGTAAAATAAATTAACAGCAATAAATTCATACTTGTCAATAACTACACTGAATGTAAATGGCTTAAAAGCACCAATCAAGAGACAGAGAGTTGCAAAGCGGATAAGAAAACATGAACAATGAATATACATACTATCTACAAGAGACACACTTTAGACATAAAGGCAAAAATAGACTAAAAATCAAAGTTTGAAAAAGTATATCAAACAAATGGTAATCAAAAAAAGAGAAGGAATGGCAATATTAATTTCTGATAAAATAAACTTTAAGACAAAAGCCACCATAAGGGGCAAAGCATTATATAACAATTAAAGGATCAATTGAACAAGAGGACATAACCATAATAAATATCTATGCACCCAATGAAAGATCCCCAAAATATATAAATCAAATTTTAACAGAATTCACAAGAGAAATATAACTCCACAATAATAGTAAGAGAGTTTAATATACCACTTTCAATGAAGGATAGAACAAGTAGAAAATAACTCAACAAAGACACAGAGCTAAACAATACAAACAACCACCTCAACATTACAGACATATATAGAACTCTTCACCCACCAACAGCACAATATACATTCTTTTCCAGCATATATGAAACAGTCTCAAGAATAAACTATATGTTAGGCCACAAAGCAAGCATCAGTAAATTGAAAAGCATCAAGGCAAAAACTAGTATATACACAATACTACATCACCACTAACACCGAATACAGATAAATGCACAGACAACTGAGAAGATCAAGTGAGGGTTGGTGAACAGGAATGTACCCTAGACCAAGGATAGATTTAGCTAACGATAATCTTACATAGATATGAATGATACAAAATTAGCCACACTCATTACAGAAGCAATAGAAGACAGAGTTGGAGTAACCTCTCAGACTCAAACAAACACTTTGAGAGAGAGAATCACCAGGCCTGCCCACTTGGGACCATAGTATTAGCGGACACCATACTCAATGGACACAACATAGTACATAAAAATTTTATTCCACAACCTACTTTGGTGAGTACCAAATGGGGTCTTAAAAGCTTTCAAGCAGCCATATAGGATGCAACTATTGGTCTCCTCTCCTCTGAAGCAAAGAAGAGTGAAGAAAATTAAAGCCAGCTAGAAACAAGCTGACCTCTTGGTTAGCAGACAAATGTCTTTAACCACTATGCCACCAGAACTCTAGATAATAGAAGAGATAAAAAATTCCTTGAATGAAATGAGAAAGAAAACACAATATAAGAAAATGTTTCAGAAACAGGAAAAGCTATGCTCAGAGAGCAATTTATAGCAACAACACACACATCAAAAAAGAAGAGAGCCAAAATCAACCCTTAACCCACCATCTCCAACAATCAGAAAAAAAGCAGCAAAAAAAGCCTACAGGGACCAGAAAAAAACAATAAAATAAAATAAAGTTTCTAGCAGAAATAAATGAACCAGAAAAATAAAAGAACAAATCAACAAGACTCGAAGTTGGTTCTTTGAAAAGATTAATAAAATTGACAAATCATAATTCAGCCTATAAAAACACTATCAAACATAATAAAAACCTACAAATATCAGAAGACAAAATAGATGACTACCAAAATACTCACTGCCATCAAACTGAGTCGATTCAACCCATAGCGACCTCTCCTTGGGTTTCTGAAGTGGTATCTCTACGGAAGTAGATTGCCCAATCTTCCTTGCAAGAAGTGGCTGATGGATTTGAACCACCAGCCTTCTGGTTAGCAGTCAAATGCATTAGGCACTATACCACCATGGCATAAAAACACTATGAACATAACAAAAACACACAAATACCAGAAGACAAAATAGATGACTAGGACCTCCTAAAAATTAGAAACTTAGGCACATCAAAAGATTTCACCAAAAAAAGGAAAAAGAGAATCCACAGACTTGGGAAAAATATTGTTGACATATCAGACAAAGGGCTAATGTCTAAAATTTATAGTAAACTTCAACAACTTAACAACAAAAAGACAAAAAATCCAGTTTAAAAATGTGCAGAGGACATGAACAGACACTTCACCAAAGAAGACATCTAGGCAGCCGAAAACACATGAAGATGCTCACCATCATTAGCCATTAAAGAGATGCAAAACAAAACAACAGAGATATCATCTCACTCCAGCAGTAATAGCAATATTCAAAAAAACAGAAAATAACAAATGCTGGCAAAGGTAAGGAGAGACTGGGACCTTCATACACTGCTGGTGAGAATGTAAAATGGTGCAACCACAGTGGGAAACAGTATGGCACTTCCTTAAAAAGCTGGGAATAGAAATACCAGATAAGCCAGCAATCCCACTAGTAGGTATATATCCCAGAAAAATCTTCTTCTTGTTGTTGTTATGTGCCGTCAAGTCAGAGCTGACTGATAGCGACCCCTCCTTGGATTTCCGAGGCATTATAACTATGGAAGTAGATTGCCCAACCTTCCTTCCGAGGAGTGGCTGGTGAGTTTGAATCACCAGCCTCTGGTTAGCAGTCAAGTGCCTTAGGCACTATGCTACCAGAGCGCCCTCCTAAAAAAAATAAGAGTCATAACACAAGCAGATAAAAGCACACCCATGTTCATCACAGCACTATGCACAACAAAAAGATGGAAACAACCAAACGCCCATCAACAGAGGAATCGATCAACAAACTATTGTACACAATAGAATACTACATAACATTAAAGAACAATAATAAATCTCCAAGATGTCTCACACATGAACTTAGAGGCCAATATACTGAGTGATATAAGTCATTAACAAAAGGACTATTGTAAAAAGTCAAGAAAAGATTTAAAATATCTATATATATTCTTTGATGGTTACTAGGAGTAGGTTGGGAAGGAAGGAAAAACCACTAACTAGAGGGTGTTGTTGTTGTTGTTATGTGCTGTCAAGTTGGACCTGACTCATAGCGACCCCTCCTTGGGTTTCTGAGGCAGTATCACTACGGAAGTAGATTGCCCATCTTCCTTCCGAGGAGTGGCTGGTAAGTTCAAAAGTAAAATTAAAAAAAAAAAAAAAAAACCTACTGAAAACCTTAAAAAATCATTCCTTCTACTCTGTTGATGCTAGTAGTTATTAGTTACATCAAATGTGGAGCCATCACTTAGGGTCCCAATCACGGCTCTGTCACTTACATGTAATATAAATTGGTACAAGTTGCTAAATCTTTGTTAAGTCTCAGTTTCTGCATAGTAAATAATAAATTTTAACTGTCATTTTTTTTTCTCTACCCTGAGTAACAGAAAGATTTCTCAAATGATTATTTTATGTGCAGAAGCAATTTATTATAGCTATAATAAAAGAAACCCAAATTAGGTAATATAATAATATTACCACCTGAAATATGTATTAAAAATCAAACTCACTGCTGTCAAGTGAATTTGACTCATAGCAACCCCTGTTTGGGTTTTCGAGGTGGTATATCTATGGAAGTAGATTGTGCAATCTTTCTTCCAAGGAGTGACTGGTGGGTTTGAACCACCAGCCTTCTGGTTAGCAGTCAAATGCCTTAGGCACTATGCCACCAGAACTCCCACATATATGTATATGTATGCTGTTGTTGTTGTTGTTGTTAGGTGCCATTGACTCATCTCCGACTCACAGTGACCCTATGCACAGCAGAAGGAAACACTGCACAGTCCCATGGCAGCCTCATGATCCCTGCTGTACCTGAGCCCATCATTACAGCCACTGTGTCAATCCATCTCATTGAGGGCCTTCCCCTTCTTCATTGACCCTACACTTTACTAAGCATGATATCCTTCTCCAAAGAATGGTTCCTCCTGACAACATGACCAAGTAGGTGAGACAAAGTCTGGCCATTCTCACTTCCAAGGACCACTCCAGTTACACTTCTTCCAGGACAGATCAGTTAGTCCTTTTAGCAGTCTATGCGAACAGCTTCACAATGAATGGAGAAAAGTTTGAAGTTGTGAAGGACTTCATATTACTTGGTTCTACAATCACCAATGGAAGACATCAGATGACATATTGAATTGGGCAAATCTGCTACAAAAGACCTCTTTCATGTGATGAAGAGCAAAGATGTCTCCTTGAAGACTAGGGTGTACCTAACCCAAGCCATAGTATTTTCAATCACCTCTTATGCATGTGAGAGCTGGACAATGAATAAGGAAGACTGAAGAAGAGTTGATGCTTTTGAGTTGTGGTGTTGAAGAAGAATGCTAAGAGTACCATTGTTGT
>NW_006921682.1:2445100-2461439 GCF_000298275.1 Orycteropus afer afer | reverse complement strand
TTGAACCACCAGCCTTCTGGTGAGCAGTCAAGTGCCTTAGGCACTATGCTACCAGAGCTCCATTAGAAGCTTTCAAATATAATATATTTTAAAAGAGAGGTGTGGGGGAACAAAATTGTGAAGATTACGTATCACACCAACAGCTGACGTAGTGTAGAAAGCTCAGGGTCAGGGACTGCACCTTTTCCTACGTGTCTTTTCTTATATGGTCATCTAAGTAACCATTCTTTCTCCAAGAAGGGCTTTTAGGTTACTTCGTGACAATTTTACCACCAGGCAGAAGATCTGAATTAAAATCCTTCATCAACTTCTAATATCTGTGTAATCCCAAATGAGGAACGAACCAACTAAAACTGGCAAAACATGGGTAATATCTCACTTCCCTAAAGACAAACGGCTGCTAATGATCTTCTGAGATTTCATCTCAAAAGTAAACCTCTGATCCAATGAGTAGATGCCAAGATTAGCAAGTAAACACATAATAATCAAAACAACTTTAGTCATCACAAAGTAAGATTTGTGATATAAAACAAAAATTACATTTGTTCATAACAAGTTTAGGATTAAATACTCTATTTTCAATCTCTTTTGTAATAACATTAGTGTTTGAAAACTCAAATTTTATTCACAAAGAGAAAAGTGTGAACGTAAACTTTATTTAAACATTTTTTAAAAACCTATGTTCAAGAACATTTATAATAAATATTTATTGTAGAGTGCTGATAATTGAATTAAGTATTGCATTTCTTGCAAAAATCAATTATTTCCAAATTTAGAAAGCATTTAGCCACATGGGGGCATGTCTGCATATAGATATAACATTACATGTTTCCCCAAACATGTTATTTTTCTTTATGTCCTAAATATAATCCTAGTTTCTTTTTTTTCTAATCTCACTTGTAAGATAAAACCTGAAATGTATTACTTTCTTTCTTATTGAACAATAAAAGATGAGCATTAAAAGAGGAACAGTTCAGAATATATATTTAATTCACTGTTAAACACTGCCATCTAGCAGGAAGCAAAAAAATAAAGAGTTACTAAAAGCACAAAATCTCAAAATTGGAGCAGAGGGGGTGCAAAGGTTGCTCTGTAACTTAATTTAGGCATTGAAGGAGCTGTAGTTGTAACACTGTACAAGCTGTGCTTTCTTGAGGCTGCCAGCACTTTCAACATTCATCAAATTAGGCTACACCAACCAGTTCTGTGTTTGATGGATTTGAGGCAAATTTTTCCCTTAAAGAGATCAAGAAGAAGCTTGAAGAGGAAGGAGAACAGTTTGTGAAGAATATCAGTGGCAGTTTTTGGCTTCAAGGTGGCCCTGGGGGTAAAGAAGCCACCTGGTGGATGTGAAGAATGCCAAAGGAGCAGTACATTGTAACTCAGATAAGAAGGCTGAGTGCACAATGACAATAGCTGAGTCAAATGTATTGACTTTGTTGTTGTCGTTATGTGCAGTCAAGTCTGACCGACTCACAGCGACCGTCCTTGGGTTTCCGAGGCAGTATCACTGGTAGCATAGTGGCTAAGGCACTTGACTGCTAACCAGAAGGCTGGAGGTTCAAACCCACCAGCCACTCCTGGGAAGGAAGGTTGGGCAATCCTACTTCCGTAGTGATACTGCCTCAGAAACCCAGGGAGGGGTCGCTATGAGTCTGGGTCGACTGGAGGGCAAATAACAACAACAACAATAACATCACTAGGAAGTAGATTGCCCAACCTTCCTTCCAAGGAGTGGCTGGTGGGTATACATGCATTTCAATTGTCAGAGATTAGACTAAACAGCACTGGCAAACAGGCTGGGGTAGATTTGCATTTTAATAAGTGTGAGTCTTCTCATAAGGTCCAGATGAATAGAGCCTGGAGGTATACTACTGCTTTGTTAAACTGTATACAACTGTGCATTACAAAGTTAATATGGTAGTTATGGTTTGAGATAACACTGAGTTTCAGAATAAAATTGTTGTTGCTGTTATATGCCCTCCAGACTCATAGTGACCCCTTCTTGGGTTTCCTAGGCAGTATCACTACGGAAGTAGATTGCCCCATCTTCCTTCCGAGGAGCGGCTGATGGGTTTGAACCCGCTAGCCTTCTGGTTAACAGTCAAGTGCCTTAGGCACTACGCTAAATTAGGAACAGTAAGATTCCAAAACTATGTAAACAAAGGGAGCTCTGGTAGCATAGTGCCTAAGGCACTTGACTGCTAACCAAAAGGCTGGCTGTTCAAACCCGCCAGCCACTTCTGGGAAAGGTTAGGCAATCCACTTCCGTAAGTGATATCTCCTCGCCTCGGCTAGCTGTGAGTCAGGTCTGACTCAACAGCACATGACAACAACAACATGTAAACAAAAGCTCTCATTTTGCTTACAAAGTGTATTTAAGGATTATTCTGCTGAAGACTCATTTTAAGAGTTTTTCTTTGGAGAACTATGGAAAAGAACAGAATGCCAACAGCTGATGCGTTATTAGAGTTGTGCACTTTAACGACCTTAATCTATTTGCCATTAATAGTTTTTTAAATTTTTTATTTTGTACAAAAAATAATTTTTTAACAAAATACTATTTTAATCTTGCATTTTATGCACTCAAAATGGTATTTTCTTACCAAATCAAATAAAAAATATATATGATTAGAGGTTGGGGAAAAAAACACTTAGAGCTGAGCACGGGCTTATTTTCAAAATAAAAATATTTTAGAAATGGGTGTCCTTTTTGAAAAATTAGTGTATTTGAGTCATAAAACAACCATTGTAAAAAATAACTGAGCAAATGAAATCTGCTTTGTAATGCCGTTTTCAAATTACAATGTATTGATTTAATAAAATATGTAAAGCTCAGTTCTTTGTTAGAATTTTTCTTTTTCATATACATTTAGTTTAACTGATTATCATCATTTAATTTTTTTCCTAGATTTTCTAACGCTGATGTTATGATATCTTATAGCTCGATGAAATATGGGGTAAAATAATGCTTTCGTTAGAACGTTTGATAGAAAATTAAAATAGCTCTTGGGGAAAAGAAGCTTAAAGGATGCCATAAGATTGCCTCTCAAATGAAGGCAGGAGGAACAAATTTCTATATTGAGGCTCTGGCGGCTCTCCAATTTAGTGTGCCAGTCTCTGGACTGTTTAATGCAGATTTTCAGTCTCTACTCCAAAAAAAAAAAAAGTGAATCTGCCATCTGAGCCCATGCTGAACCACCGAGAAACTATGCCTTAGTTGTAGAGTGACACCACTAACAAGCCCAAGATTGGTTCTCTTAAGAGAGGAAAGGATGTGCATACAGTATAAGAAGAATGCAGTTGTGAAGACCAGCTTGCCTGATTCAAACCTAGCACAGTGCATGTGTCATTAGTGTTGGATTAAGCAATAAGGAAGGTAAGCACGGGCTTACTTGTACTTATTTACTAATCTGTGGTAGAGTTTCACATGTTTTTTACATTGTGGTGAATCTGTTCACTATAAATTAGTAAGTAAGCACAATTAAACCCCTGCATACCTTGCTTACTGGGTACTCCGCCCCCATGTGTCATTCCACAAATGAAATTAATAATCCAAGTCAGGTCATGCATAATACTCTGCCCAACTATTTCACAGAGCTGTGGCGGTAAGGACTGGAAAGCCTGACGAAGCTGCCTGGTTAACAAAAACAGTAATTTTGCTATAAATAAAACAATCAGTAGAAGATCTCCAGAAAATGTCGTAAAATCACAGCACTATTGTTTTTATCTTATACACAATGAGTTCTACTCTGGGGGTAATAATTGGGTACAAAACTGCCTAAGAAATGGTTTTCATATTGATAACCGAAGTCAGACGTCTTTGGGGCTCTTCTAGGGCACTTTCTACGTTACGTACACAATCCTGTCTACAGCTGGAAAGGCAGAACTACTACTACTTCAATACATCATTTTAGCAACAAGTGAGTCTGAGGGAAAACATGGGGAAGAATGAAGTGATTTACAATACACAAAGAATTAAGGTCTGGAACTGGCGAGGCTTGGAGGCAGATCGCGGCAGGCACGGGAACGGCGGTGAGAACCTTGGTTCCCGGCGACGCCGGAGGCAACGTCAGGACCCGCACGCGGCTCACCAGGGCTCCCGCGGACGCTTCTGCCGGCAACCCGCCTCCCACCTGGGGTTTTTCTGCAGCCCGACGGGTTTAAATCTCAGGCAGAGTCTCGAGAAAGCCCTTTGCAAGAGCTGACCAAGGTTCCGGTGCTCCCCAAACAGACTTGAATCCTTTCTCAACGTACAACTCCGCCTGCCTGGTACACACATGCCCTCCTCTGCACCAAGAGAACGTTTCTTTCGGCTGTGATTACGGCTAGCAGCCTCCGAGCTTCTCTGTGGATACCAGAAAAGTCTCTTTTTGTTTCTCGGCATCAAGACCCGGTCCCGAACAAGCTATTACTCAAGCCAGAAAAGACCCAGTGATTCACACTCACCTCAATATGGGGAAGGAAGCACACTGTGCTGATTGCAGCCCGACAGTTTTTCACTTTCAGTTTGCGCCCTGTCAGAGCTCGGGGGAAGACCTGGAAAGGCGATATGGAAACGGTGAAAACAGCTAACTAGGATGGCTTTGAATGCGTCCAGGCCGAGCAATCCTCGATCCAGGTTTTCAATAGTGTTTCATTTGAAAGTAAGTGGGACCCTACAGGCAGACCCTCTCTTAGTGAGCAAGGGGCGCTGTCCCCCAGAGGCGCACAACTCTTCTCGAAAGTTCCCGGGAAGGCTCTTCAGGATCTCTTCTTAAACAAGGTACAAGAAACTTACGCTTCTCAAACTATATTCTACTAGAACTAAGTAGAATTAATTAAGTAGAACTTATTGGAAACTCTTGCATCACGTATTCAAGAAAATTCAGAACTCTTTAAGTTAAGTCCAAGCCTAAGCAAACTTAAATCAGTTTCTTCATAGTTTTTGTTGGGTAGACCAAGAAAGGTGATCATTTAGCTTGATTTTACTAGGAAAGGAAAACTAACTGACATTAAGCAATTTTGACTGCCAAATTCACATAACCCAATTAAAATTATTTTGCCTTAGTCTAGGAGATGATAGACTAAGGCGGTAATTCAAGATTTAGAGAGCATCCGGATTAGGATTAGGTGAGTGAGGAGCCTATGGTACACTTAAACAACCCTGACAGTAGTACTTGCCTCCCTTCTCACCTACTCCTGGCCTACAGAACTCCAGTGCACTACCGAGTGCCTGAAGTTCCTTCTGTGTAAAGATGGGTTGGTAATAATTGTTGTTGTTGTTAGGTGCTGTCCAGTCGGCTCCAACTCATAATGACCCTATGTACAAAAGAATGAAACACTGCCCAGTCCTGGTCGCAGTCCTTGCTATGCTTGAGCTATAGTTGCAGCCAGTGTGTCAATCCATCTCACTGTGGGTCCTCCCCTTTTTCTCTGACCCTCCACTTCACTAACCATGATATCCTTCTCCAAGGACTGGTTCCTTTTGACAACATGACCCAAGAAGGTAAGACAAATCTGGCCATTCTTACTTCTAAAGAGCATTCTGGCTGCATTTCTTCCAAGAAAGATTTGTTTATTCTTCTGCCAGTCCATGGTTATTTTCATTATCCTTCCCCAACACCACAATTTAAAGGCATGAACTCTCCTTCGGTCTTCCTTATTCATTGTCCTGCTTTCACATGAGTATGAGGTGACTGCAAATACCCATGGCTTGAGTTAGGCACAACTTAGTCTTCAAAGTCCAGTCTTTGAAGGTAATAATAGTACCTCCTAAAAAACACAAAAAGGGTTGCTATGAGTCGGAAACAACTTCATGGCAGTGGGTTTTAAAAAACATAAAGAAAAAGACTGAAAACTTGTATGCCATTAAAAGTAAGAATTTTTATTCATCAAAAGACATTAAAAGAATGAAAAAGCAATCCACATTGTACAATGTGGACATGAATCTTGAAAAACTGAAGTATTGATATATCTGAATTTGGTGATTACAGACCTAACTTAAAACTCCATTTTCGTACCTGATCATTCAGCCTGTCTACCCATATATTTACCAGTAGATTATTGTTTGTTATCACTGATAATGCAGTATTGTACATGTATTGAATATGTTATCTGTGTCTCTTCTGCACCTCTCTGTGTCTTCCATTTCCTCAGTGTTTGTTTTGGTTACCTAGTGCCGCTCAGACAAGAATATACCACAAATGAGATGGCTTAAACAAACAGGAGTTTAGTCTTACAATTTGGAAGCTTAAAGTCCAATTTCAAAGTGTCAGGCTCTAGGGCTGGGTGAAAGCCCCTCAATCTTGGGGTTCAGCTCTGCCTCCTGTTCCTGGCCCGCTGGAGCTAGAGGCTTTTCTTCACTCAGCTGCTAGCTGCTGAGACTGACAAACCCAAGGATGACAAGTAAAAAGGCACAGTCCCGATGTTACCAAACCACACGGTAGGCCATTAATTCAAGTCCATTGAAAGTCCCAAGGTTGGTAGAGCATGGCAGGCTGCTGAACAACGACATGGCTACATGCAGGGTTCAAGTGTCATAAGCTAGAAACCATTCCCAAAGCTATTTCTGTATATGGGAAGCAGACCACATACCCAAAGGCAGCTACTCAGCTGCTCACAGTACATTCCACCATGGAGTTGATTGCCAGTCTCATCATAGGGAATACTACATCCAGCTGCCCAGCCACTCAACCAGGTCTAGCCAAGTTAACACACAAACTTAACCATCACAGTGTTATTGTGTTGGTCACTCACTTTTGGTATGTCAAGGCAAAAAGGAATATAACCAAGACCAAATAAAAGTTTGGCAGAGGATATTTCTACATATGTATTTGTATGTGCTCTAAGAATGTCCATATAACTAGAACTAACAGGGGGTTAAACAGAGGAGCACTGGTGGTATAGCAGGTAATGCATTTGGCTGCTAACCAGAAGATCAACTGTTCAAACCCACAAGTTGTTCCAAAGAAGGAAGATGGGGTGATCTACTTCCAGAAAGATTTACAGCCTCAGAAACCCATTGGGAGTCACTATGGATTAGAATCTACTCAATGGCAGTGAAGAGTGAGTGAACAGGGGCAAAGTTATGACAACTTCTTAGACAGTCAACCACCCTGATGGAGTGAGTTGTTCCAGCTGGGGCTTGGGACCATGGTTGCCAGGGGACATCAAGCTCAACTGGCATAACATCCTATACAAAAACATTGTTATACATCCCACTTCAGTGAATAGTGACTGGGGTATTAACTTGCAAGCGGACATCTAAATGCAGCAATGGGTCTCTCCTCATTCACAGCAAAGAAGAATGAAGAAACCTAAAGATTCGTGGAAACATTACAAGGGATTAGTGGATCATGTGAACCTTGGCCTGCATGACCATGAGACCAGAAGAACTAGATGATGCCCAGCTACCACTGTGAACCATTTGGAAAGGGTTCAGTGCAGGAGATCCTGGATAGAGTGGGAGAACAATGTGGAAAAAACTAAATATCATAAAAAAAGAGAAAGAGAGAGCGAGAGAGACCAGGTTTACTAGTCTGATAGAGCTTGCTAAGACCCATGAGACTATGGCCCCTAATTGCCCTTTATGTCTAGAATTGAACTCACAGCCACACAACAGACAGGCATATAGGGTGAACATTGACATCAGGTAGATACAGTCCCTAGAACAATTAATCATGAGTCAACAGAAGGGAAATATTTGCACAGGGAGATAGCTCAAAGGGCAGGAATGTATAGGAAAGGACACACAGGGAAGAACTAACTACAGGGAGGAAGTGGGAAGAGAGCTGTTAGTGTCTTGAAACAAAATGTGTATGAACTTCTATATGGAAAATTAATTTGCTCTGTCAAATTTCACCCAAATCACAATAAAAATTAAAAAAAAAAAGACAGTGGGAGATAAAAAGAAAAAACTCTGTTTTCAATTTCTGCTTTTCTAAAGAAAATATTCCACCTTTTGTCACAGTTTTACTGCTTGAAAAACAAGGCAAAAGTTTGAATTTCTAACCTAAGTAAAGAGTTACTTAGTGTCCGTTAAGAATTTTCAGTTTGTTGCCTGGAACTCCAGGTCCTGCTCTGTGTAACTCTGTCTGGTCAAAAGACAAAAGACTGAGTTTGGGGAGTTGAGAGGCAAATTTATCTCATTGGCCAAGGAAAGGAATAGCTGGGGCTGCATGCCACCAAGACTGCTTGAAGAACAAAGGGACAGCAGTGTTGCTTTATACAGTTCACAGCAAGGAAATATATATAATTACATCAGCAATCATGGGTATACACACTATGCAGGTGCAATTAGACAAACATGGGCTGTCATACAATGCATGTTTAAAAATGTCAGCTGTAACACCCCCGTGGGTGGAGAAGTTAATATGTATGAGGTGCTTATTGAAGAAAAAGTGCTTTAGTATACCAAGATGGCAACCAAACCAGCTAGAACTGGTTCAGTCTGGGAATTTTCAAGCAGTCAGACAGGTATGCAGCACCATTTGCACCAGCTGGGAAATTCACCAATTTATAGCCTGAGCCCGTCTACCTCAAGGTGGCCCCAGAGAAAGTGCCTTGGTCAGCAGAAAATGAGAACTAGAACTGATTATGTTAAATGAAATTGGAACTTGTAAGTAACTTTGTAGCTAAGGTGGATGTATATCAAGTTAGTCCCAAATTAACATTTTCACTCACCAGGATTTCCCACTGTATGTCTGTTGTTGTTGTTGTTATGTGCCATCGAGTCAGCCCTGACTCATAACGACCCCTCCTTGGGTTTCCGAGGCAGTATCACTACGGAAGTAGGATTGCCCAACCTTCCTTCCTAGGAGTGGCTGGTGGGTTTGAACCGCCGGCCTTCTGGTTAGCAGTCAAGTGCCTTAGCCACTATGCTACCAGAGCTCCCACTGTATGTCTACTAAACCCAAAAACCAAACCCACCACCATCAAATCTATTTCAACTCACAGCAACCCTACAGGACATAGTAGAACTCCTTTATAGGTTTACTGAAGCTGCAGACTGCCTTATCTTCCTCTAGCAGAGCAGCAGGTGGGTTCAAACCACTGATCTTTGGGTTAGCAGCCAAATGCCTTAACCAGTAGCCACCAGACCTCTTGTGTGTCTACTCAAAAACAAAATAAACTCACTGCCATCAACTTGATTCTGACTCATAGCAACTCCCCCTTGGTTTCCAAGGTGGTAAATCTTTACAGAAGTAGATTGCCACATCTTCTTTCCAGGGAGCAGCTGGTGGGTTTGAACTACTAACCTTCTGGTTGGCCCTTTGTAAATCTGTGACTAAGATAAGGAGACAGACTTCAGATATGACAGAAAATTAACCCCTGAACAAATGGTTTGTTAAACCACCTTCAGGATGTACCAACTCTCAGGATGTATACAACTTCAGGATAAAAAAGATAAACTTGCTGGTAATGTTTAAGTTTGTAGCTTTTGTCATGCTTCCTCTGCTACCTCTACCTCCCTCTGAGTACAAATCTTTTTTAAACCCATCTGTGACAGTTGGAGCTGTGTGTCAACTTGGCTGGACCACAAGTCTGAGTGGTTTAAGCAGTTGTGATGTGGGTTATTCCCAAGATGAGATCAGATGTATATGTTTTGAGCAGCCAACCCATTGAAAGGGATGTGGGCTTCTTCCAATATATTTATTGGACAACAAATATATTGCACTGCAATATATTTATTAATATAATATATTAAACACTGGGCAAATATATTAAACACGTGCAAACAGAATTATTATTTATAATAATATAAATATATTAAACACTGCAGTCAATCCATTCACTCCCTAGGAATGTGGGCTGCTTCCAGTATATTTATGGACATCCTGGGAAAATGAGACACTCTTCTGTGGATCTTGATCCTGTTGTGCTGCCTACAACTGTCCGTGAGCGAACAATCCACCATTCGGGGTATCCACCATTCGGGGTAAACCTCTCTCTCTCTCTCTCTCTCTCTCTATATATATATATATATATATATATATATATATAAGTTTTACTGGTTTTGCTTCTCTAGAGAACCTAGCTTAACATACCTTCCTTTCCTCCCTTTAACTCAGGAGCATTGCAACACCTTGGATGGGATGTCTGTAAATGTCTCCCCATTTAGAAATGATTTTATCCCTCCAATAATTTTTTTCTTTTAATTTCTACCAGAGTGTCAGTCTGGTGTTTTCCACCAAGACAATACCAATGTTCATTGCAGCATTATCCACATAGGTGAAATGTGAAAACAGCCTAAGTATCCATCAACAGATGAATGGATAAATAAAATGGGGAGCTCTGGTGCCGTAGTGCCTATGGCATTTGACGACTAACCAGAAATCTGGTGGTTCAAACCTACCAGCCACTCCTCAGAAAGATTAGGCAATCTACTTCCATTGAGATACTGCCTCAGAAACCCAAGGAATAGCTCAACAGCAGTGAGTATATACATACAATTACCACTCATCTGTCAGTTTGTACTATTGTGGTGGCTTACATGTTGCTGTGAGGCAGCAGGCTAGGCTACCGGTATTTCAAACACTAGCAGGCCCACAGTGAAAATAAAGATTACTCGAAGCACTTACTGATGAAGATCAAACATTGCAGCCTTCAGTAGAGATTATACCTCAACATAAAGAAGACAAAAATCTTCACAACTGGACCAATAAGTAACATCATAATACATGGAAAAAATATTGAACCTTGAGCTTCAGCTCTGCCTCCTGCTCCCGGCCCACTGAAGCTAAGGTTTTTTTTTCACTCAGGCAGCTGCTGGCTGCTGAGGCTGACAAACCCAAGGTCAGCAAGTAGAAAGGCACAGTCCAAATATTACCAAAGAACATGGCAGGCATTTGATTCAAATCCAGAAAAAGTCCCAAGATCGGCAGGGCAACATGGCAGTTTGGTGAACAACAACTCAGCTACATGCAGGGTTCAAGCATGTCATAAGCTGTAGACCATTCTCAAATCTTCTTCAAAAAGACATCTTTGCTCTTCATCACTTTAAAGAGGTCTTTTGCAGCAGATTTACCCAATGCAATACGTCGTCTGATGTCTTGATTGCTACTTCCATTGGTGTCAAGTAGTGCCTTATATACCAGAAGCAGACCACATCCCTAAAGCAGCTACTCAGCTGCTCATGGCAGATTCTACCATGGAGATGATTGCCATTCTCATCATGAGGAATAACCACCACTAGCTTCCCAGCAACTCAAAACCAGGCCCAGCCAAGTTGACAAATAACCTTAACTATCACACTCTGCCACCTTTCTACCCAGCCCATTTCATTCTTTTAAAGGAGCTCTGGTGGTATAGTGGTTAAGGCATGTGCCTGCTAACCAAGAAAGGTGAACAAGATTTAATCAACCATGATTCAATGAGGTCCCAGTCATGACTATAGAAAGAAGCCTCCTCCATCATGACTATGCAATGAAGCCAATAAAGTCCCTGTACATGGAGGTTCCAAGAGCTTCCTCACTGCTGAAAGATATCAATACATATGGGAAAATAGAACTTCCTTTTTGGCACATAGAAACTCCAGACCTCACCTCATGCATGTTTCTTTAAACTTCCTTATACCGATCATGATTTATATCTTTTGTTATAATAAATCTGTGACTAGAAGTACAAACCAAAACCAAACCCACTGCCATTGAGTAGATTCTGACTCATAGCAACCCCCATTTGGTTTCCAAGGCAGTAAATCTTAACAGAAGTAGATTGCATCATCTACCTGCCATGGAGAAGCTAGTGGGTTTGAACCACCAACTTTCTGGTTAGCAGATAAATGCCTTATGCACTGTGCAGCAGTAAGTATAGTACTGTACATCCTGTAAGTTCTGTGAGTTGTTACAGAAAATTATTGAAAGGAGTATTGGGAGCCATCAGGTGGAAGTTAGGGAGCCCAGTTAGCACTCCTCGGTTTGCAGCTGGCATCCTGAAGGGATAGTGGGAAAACCCCAAGTTTGTGGCCAAGACATTAGAAATAAGGGTGTCATGTGAACTCCTGAGCTTATAGCTAGTGTCTGCCTATTTGACAGTCTTAAATTTGATGTCCTTTTGTGAAATCTGGGACCTAGTTCCAAGTGGCTAGGATTGGAGAAAGTAACACATAGTGGCTGGTGTCAGAGGTAATTGAGAAGTGGGAGAGAATTTGATTAATCATCACATTTTGGGGATTGGATTTATGTTTAATTTTACCTATGCACACTGTTGGGAGCTTTAGTGGCATAGTGCCTAAGGCATTTGACTGCTAACCAGAAGGTTGGCGGTTCAAACCCACCAGCCACTCCTTGGAAGGAAAGTTGGGCGATCTACTTCTGTAGTGATACTGCCTCAGAAACCCAAGGAGGGGTCACTATGAGTTGGATCCAACTCCACAGCAGTGGGTTTGGTATTTGGTTTATGCGCACTGTCACCAGCAGTCTTCCTCCTTCAGCTTTCTCTCATTCAGTGTTTAACCACTCATCTAAATAAATGTTAAATCAATATTTAAAGAATACTGATTGAAAGAAATGTCAATTAGATTGCTTGAAGCATCAAATAATTAACTTGCCTGGAAGATGCATTTGCCTCACTCTGGTTCTAGGTCTATTGGTCTGTATGCAGCCTTAAATCTACTATCAGGCATTTAAACTGCAGGTTTGAAAATTTATCTGTGAGTATAAAGATTTTGCTTTGTTAGGCCTGATTCCATATTGTTAGACTAGAACTCCATCTTGACTTTAGTCTCACTCCTATGCTATCTATTAATTTGTTTTCCTCCAAATGATAACCATCAGTTCTGGCTGCATCCTGTAAGATGTGACCATTGATAAGCCTTGCGACTAACCACCTGAATTTTGACAATGATAACCAGTGGTGCCATCTCCAAGAAGGAAGAAGACCAGCCATGCAGGGCATGCCAGGAATTTACAGAGGATATTCTGTACTGGTCATCTATTGTTTTATCTAATTTTGAATAAATGTTAATTACTTTGCTTACGTGCTGTATCCCACTCTTCGTGTGATATAAGAACCTGTCTTTGAAAATACTCAACAGAGTGGATGACTTTGTAGTGATTAAGACCCAGTCCATCTCTCATTGATGCACCTCCCAATTAAATTCTCTTTGTCTCCTTGAACCCTGGTTTGGACGATTGGCTGTATTCCTCCAGGGCACAAACCTTGGCAGTTTTGGGGTTACTTATCTACTAAGTCAAGACTTGTTGCTAATTGCCATCCAGCTTGCTCTGACTCATGGTGATCTTCTGCATCAGTAAACGAAACATTGCACAATCCGGGACGCTCTTCATGATCATTGGATGCTCAAGTCCACTGCTGTGGCCACTTTGCATTTTGAGTGTCTTTCACCTTAGGGGGCTCATCTTCCTATACTATATCAAACACTATTCTGTTGAACTATAGGGCTTTTACCGCCTAATTTTCAGAAGTAGATCACTATGCCTTTCTTCCTTGTCTATCTGAATCTGGAAGCTCACTGAAACCTATCCACCAAGATGAACCCTACTGGTATTTGAAATACCTGTGGCATAACTTCCAGAATCACAGCAACACAAGAGTCACCACAGTATGACAAAATGACAAATGGGTGGTGGAAGACAAGGGAGGCACTTTGTCATCCTTGTGGAGACAAGAAATATCCCTTCTATTAAAAATATAAGGAATTCATTTGTATTGCTTCAAATTGTCCAGGACTCAAATAATAACCAAAATAGGACACTTATAGCCTTTAAAGAATTATCTGCTATATTACAGATGTTCCACGCCAGTGGACTGAAAACAGAGCACAAATGTATATTGCTTGGTAATTTTTAAAAGAATATTAATAACCATTGAAATTTTCAGATGTCATAAAATTAGTCAGAAGTTTTTAACTGACTCTAATGAATGCACATATATATATTTAACCAAAGGAATATTTTTAAAAATCTGAATTGTTATCAACATTTCGACGTGTCAGATAAATGTTTAAAATTCTGGCTTCTTTTTTAAAAACAGCAGATCTAGCAACACAGGTCACATTTCTACATGATAGCAATCAGCTAACCCTGAATAGTGGCAGCACCTTTTAGATGAAGCATGGGTTTCCAGTTCACCAGATTCCTCACAGTTCACCATAACCCTATACCATTTATATTATCAGCCATTTATATGCTTTCCTTCTTCCTGTTGACATTTGAATTTGAGACCCCTAACCTATAATTTAAGGAGGCTGGTGGTACAACGGTTAAGCACTCCATCAGTGGTTTGAATCCACCAGCTGCTCCATGGGAGAAAGATGGGGCTCTCTGCTTCCATAAAAATTTAGAGTCTTCGCAACCCTATGGGGCTATTCTGTCCTATAGCGTCACTATGAGCCTAAATAAACTTGACGGCAATGGGTTTGGTTTTAACTTTTATTTTAAATAAAATACAATTTATTTTATCTGCAAAAATATCAATTTCCATTAGCTTTATTTGAGAGCATTGTTCATTCACTGGTGGTCTTGTGCCATCACCAGGCACTATGAATCCTAACCTGTGATATCTGAATCAACACATTCATCATAAAGATAAAAATTAAGCAGAACTAAAGGTAACCAAAGGAGCTCTGGTAGCATAGTGCCTAAGGCACTTGACTGCTAACCAGAAGGCTGGCGGTTCAAACCCACCAGCCCCTCCCCAGAAGGAAGGTTGGGCAATCCTACTTCCGTAGTGATACTGCCTCGGAAACCCAAGGAGGGGTCGCTATGAGTCGGGGCTGACTCGATGGCAAATAAAAACAACAACAACAAAGGTAACCAAAGATACAAAAGACCTGTACAAAGGAAACTACAAAACACTACTATAAGAAACCAAAAGAGACCTACATAAAGTGAAGACTATATCATGTGCATGGATACCAAAAACAAACCTAACCCGCAGCCATCAAGTCAATTCCAACTCATAGTTACCCTCATTGGATTTCCAAGGCTATAAATCTTTACAGAAGTAGATTTCCTCATCTTTCTCCTACAGAGCAGCTGGTGGCTTTGAACCTCCAACCTTCTGGTTAGCAACCAAATATCTTACCCACTATGCCACCAGAGCTCCTTGGATAGGAGAATACCCCCAAAAAATCTATTGATAAAATGCAATCCCAATCCAGATTCCATTATCATTCTTTAAAAAGGTGGAAAAGCCAATTACCAACTTTATATGGAATAGAAAGAGACTTCATATAAGCAAAACATTACTAAAGAAGAAGAACAAAGTAGGTAACCTCATATTCCCTGATCTCAAAACCTACTGTATAGCCACAGTAATCAAAATAGCCTGATAGTGGTACAATCACAGACACATAGAGCAATGGAACAGAATTGAGAACCCATAAATAAATCTGTCCACCTGTGGACAGCTGATCTTTGACAAAGGGCCAAATTGCATTAAATAAGGGAGCAATAGCCTCTTTAACAAATGGTGCTGGCAAAACTGGACATCCACTTGCAGTATCTTTGTTTCACATCATATATAAACTAACTCTAGATGGATCAAAGACCTAAATGTAAAACCCTAAACCAGAAAGACTATCAAAGAAAAATTTTGGGCAAACTTAGGAATCCTAATATATGGCATAAATATAATATCAAACATAACTAAAAATGTACAAGAAGCAGGAGACAAATCCCTAAAAATTAAACATTTATGTGCATCAAAAGACTTTGTCAAAAGAGTGGAAAACAAACCTACAGACTGGGAAAAAATATTTTCCCAATGATATATTGGACAAAGAAGTAATCTCCAAAATTTATAGAAATCTCCTACACCTCAAAAAAAAAGATAAGCAATCCAATTAACAAATGGGCAGAGGGCATGAATAGACACTTGACCAAAGACATTCAGGCAGCTAAAAAATATGAAAAAGTGCTCATGACTATTAGCCACTAAACCAAAATCAAACTCACTGCCGTTGAGTCAGATCCAACTTATAGTGATCCCTCCTTGTGTTTCTGAGGCAGTATTACTATGGAAGTAGATTGCCCAATCTTCTTTCCAAGGAGTGGCTGGTGGGTTTGAACCACCAGCCTTCTGGTTAGCAGTCAAAACCTTAAGCACTACGCCACCAGAGCTCCCATTAGAGAGATGCAAATTGAAACAGCAATGAGATATCATCTCACCCCAACACTAATAGTAAAGTTCAAAAAAACACACAAAACAACAAATGCTTGCAAGGGTGTGGAGAAACTGGAACATTCATACACGGCTGCTGCTGTTGTTGTTGTTATGTGCCATTGAGTTGGACTCGACTCATAGCAACCCCTCCTTGGGTTTCCAAGGCAGTATCACTATGGAAGTAGATTGTCCAACCTTCCTTCTGAGGAGTGGCTGGTGGGTTTGAACC
>NW_006921682.1:2441108-2443231 GCF_000298275.1 Orycteropus afer afer | reverse complement strand
AGAGTATGAAGGGATGGACACTGGGAGGAGGTAACTATGGGGAGGAAGTGGGAGGGGAGCTGCTGCATTGTAAATTTTGGTCAATGACATGAGACAAAGTGTATGTAAACTGCTGTATGAAAAGTGAATTTACTCTGTAAATCTTCACCCAAATCCTAATTTAAAAAAAAAAAAAAAAGATCTGTCCTGAAGTACAATGCTGTCAGTGATATTATAATATCTATACACCTACAAAGAAGACCCATTAATACTACTATTATTCAAATTTATGCAAAAACCTCCAAAGCCAAAGATGAGGAAACTGAAGACTTTTATCAACTTCTGCAGTCTGAAATTGACTGAACTTGCAATCAAGATGTGTTGCTTATCACTAGTGATTGGAATGCAAAACTTGGAAACAAGGAAGAATCACCAGTAGTTGGGAATTTTGGCTGTGGTGACAGAAATGACACTGGAGATAGCATGATAGAATTTTGCAAGACCAACGACCTATTCATTGCAAATACCTTTTCAACAACACAAACGTTGGCTATACACATGGACTTTGCCAGATGGAGTACACAGGAATCAAATTGACTAAATCTGTGGCAAGAGGCAATGGAAAAGCTCAACATCTTCAGCCAAAACAAGGCCAGGAGCTGATTGTGGAACAGACCATCAAATGCTCATATGCAAATTCAACCTGAAGTTGAAGACAATTAGAACAAGTCCATGAGAGCCAAAATATGACCTTGAATATATCCCTCCTAAATTTAGAGACCGTCTAAAGAATAGATTTGATGCATAGAACACCAATGACCGACAACCTGAAGAATTGTGGAATGACATCAAGAGCATCATTCACGAAGAAAGCAAGAGGTCATTAAAAATATGAGAAAGAAAGAAAAGACCAAAATGGATGTCAGAAGAGACTCTGAAACTTGCCCTTGAGCAGAGAGTTGCTAAAGCAAATGGAAGAAATGATAAGACGAAAGAGTTGAACAGAAGATTTCAAAGAGCAGCTCAAGCAGACAGAGCCAATTACTATAATGAAATGTGCAAAGACCTGGAGTTAGAAAACCAAAGGGAAGAACACGCTCAGCATTTCTCAAGCTGAAAGAACTGAGGAAAAAATTTAAGCCTGAGTTGCAACAATGAAAGATTCTATGGACAAAATATTGAATGATGCATGAAGCATCAAAAGAAGATGGAAGGACTACAGCGAGTCACTGTACCAAAAAGAACTGGTCAATCTTCATCCATTTCAGGAGGTGGCATATGTTCAAGAACCAATGGTATTGAAGGAAGAAATCGAAGCTGAAGTGAAAGAATTGGAGAAGACAAGGCTCCAGGAATTGACGGAATACCCATTGAGATGTTTCAACAAACAGATGCCACACTGGAGGCACTCACTCAGTTATGCCAAGAGATTTGGAAGACAGCTACCTGGCCAACTGACTGGAAGAGATCCATATTTGCACCCATTCCAAAGAAAGGTGATCCCACAGAATGTGGAAATTATCCAATAATATCATTAATATCGCATGCAAGTAAAATCTTACTGAATATAATTTTAAAATGGTTGCAGCAGTCTATGGACAAGAGAACTTCCAGAAATGCAAGCTGGATTCAGAAGAGGACATGAAACAAGGGATATCATTGCTGACGTCAGATACATCTTGGCTGAAAGAAAAGAATACCAGAAAGATATTTACTTCTGTTTTATTGACTATGCAAAAGCATTTGATTGTGTGGATCATAACAAATTGTGGGTAACATTGAGAAGAATGGGAATTCCAGAACACTTAATTGTACTCATGAGGAACCTGTACATAGACCAGGAGGCTGTCGTTCAAACAGAGAAAGGGAACACCTCATGGTTTAAAATCAAAAAGGGAGTGTGTCAAGGTTGTATCCTTTCACCATATTTATTCAATCTGTATGTTGAACAAATAATCCAAGAAGCTGGATTATATGAAGAAGAACATGGCATCAAGATTGGAGGAAGAATCATTAACAACCTGCGATACACTGGTGACACAACATTGCTTGCTGGAAGTGAGGATGACTTGAAACACTTACTGATGAAGATTGAAGAATACAGTCTGCAGTATGGATTACACCTCAATATAAAGAAAACAAAA
>NW_006921682.1:2439242-2441008 GCF_000298275.1 Orycteropus afer afer | reverse complement strand
TCCAAACCTAATAACTTGCTACTTTCATTAATGCTCTCAGGAGGCAAATATGCCTCACTCTGCTCTTCGGAACAGACTCTGAAAGCCCAAAATCATAGACTAGGCTGACGTGACTCTCAGCTCAGCAGGGGACTAAGAAACCAATGGGGGACGGCCGTGTGGAAGGGGAGACGTGTTAACTCAGCAGACCTACGTGCACACCTGTGTTCAAAAACATGCCCCCATGTGGAAGCATGAGGGGACCACAAGGCCACAGGCTAACTATCTGACCACTGTCCTGAGGGGCATGTAGAGAAGTGTTCTGGAAAAGATCTGAGGGAGAACAGAGAACACTGTCAAAGGGCAGGGGCTGGTGAGTCATCCAGCTTATTTCAGGGCGTAGACCTCGAGGAGCAACGTCTTGTCTTCTGGGAAACAGAGACGCTCAGCTTTAGGATGGAGAGCTGGTCGAGGGCCCCGGTCCCAGACCTGCAGCTCTGGGAAGGGAGACCATGCTGCCCCACACCTGCTCCCCTAAGACCTCACCTGCCTAGCTGGGCCTTTGGATTTGGACACAAGGGGCACCAATCCTGGCTCAGCTATTCACTTGCTGTGTAGCATGGAGCAAATTATCTAACTCCTCTGTGCCTGTTTCTGCATTTAAAATGTAACTGCTATAAGGATTATTAAGACAATGTAAACTGTCTATATAATATCCGGCACACCAAAAAAAAAAATCCAAACCCAGTGCCACCAAGTTGATTCCAACCCATAGAGACTCCCACTGAGTTTCCAAGACCATAAATCCTTTTAAAAAAAAAAAGTGTTGAAGAGCAAAAATGTCACTTTGAAGACTAAGATGCACCTAACCCAAGCCATGGTATTTCTAATTGCCTCAGGTGCATGTGGAACCTGACAATGAAAAAGGAAGACTGAACAAGAGATGATGCTTTTGAATTGTGGTGTTGGTAAAAGTACTGAAAATATCATGGACTGACAGAAGAATGAACGAATCTACCCTGGAAGAAGGACAGCTGGAATCCTCCTTGGATGTGAGAATGGCCACACTTCATCTCACACCTTTGGGTCATGTTGTCAGAAGGGACTATTCCCCGGAGAAGGATATTATGCTTGGTAAAGGGTCAGCAAAAAAAAAAAGGGAAGACCTTTTAACAAGATGCATTGACACAGTGGCTGGAATGATGGGCTCAAGTGCAGCAAGAATTGTGAGGATGGCGCAGGATTGGGCAGTGTTTTGTTCTGTTGTACACAGGGTCACTATGAGCTGGGACTGACTCGACAACACCTAACAACAACATGTTACAATGGATTCTACTCTTTTAACTACTGTGCTATTTCTGTTTAGAATATTCTGTCATCAGAGAACCTAGTTCTGAAACCCCAGCTGTTCCCACTATAGAGTTAAATAGAAAATTTCCCAATTAATGAGTTTCTTTTCTTTTTTAATCCTGAACTTTCTGGAGTGCTCAGGGCTGGAGAGGATTCAGTTTGCACAGACTGAAGCTTATATAATTTGAGGACCCCTTTAAGAAAAATATTACAAAATAACAAACACCAATTTAAGTATGAAATTGAATATTTAGAATGAGAAAACAAGGAGCCCTGGAAGGAACCTGTATAAGTCAAAGTCCCTAAAGCTTAAGCCTTGTCAACTTAATTGAAAATCTGTCTTTGCCGCCCCAGTCTGTTCTGAGAAAGTTTGTGGAGAGTGGATGAAATTGGTAGAGCCTGGCAAGCAGGGAAGTAAGAGGAAGTATGTTGGCCAT
>NW_006921682.1:2431560-2439142 GCF_000298275.1 Orycteropus afer afer | reverse complement strand
AACACTTACTGATGAAGATTGAAGAATACAGTCTGCAGTATGGATTACACCTCAATATAAAGAAAACAAAAATCCTCACAACTGGACCTATAAGCAGCATCAAGATAAATGGAGAAATGATTGCAATTGTCAAAGACTTCACATTGCTTGGTTCTGCAATCAATGTCAATGGAAGCAGCAGTCAAGACATCAGATTACGTATATATAGCACTGGGCAAATCGGTTGCAAAGGACCCTTTCAAGTGCTGAAAAGCAAAGATGTCTTCTTGAGGACTAAGGTGCACCTGACAAAACTGTTATTTTCAATCACCTCATATGTATGTGAGAGCTGGACAATCAATGAGAAGACCAAAGAAGAATTGATGCTTCTGAGCTGTGGTGTTGGCAAAGAACGCCGAAAGTACTGTGGACTGATAAAAGAACTAACAGGTCTGTCTTGGGGGAAGTGCAGCCAGAATGCTCCTTGGAGTTAAGAATGCCCAAACTTCATCTCACATACTTTGGTCATGTTGTCCATTCCCTGGAGAAGGATGTCATGCTTGGTAAGGTGGAGGGTCGAAGAAAGAGGGGAAGGCCCTCCACAAGATAGATTGACACGGTGGCAGTGGAGATGGTCTCAAGTATAGCAAGAATCATGGAGCTGGTGCAGGACCGGGTGGTGTTTCGTTCTGCTGTGCACAGGGTCGCTATGATTTGGAGATGACCCGACAGCACCTAACAACAACAAAACTATGAGAAAATAAGTTTCTGTCCATTAAAACCACCCCCTTTTGGTATTTATGTTATAGCATAACTAGATAACTAACATAAATAATTTACAGTATCTTTGTTGTTGCTTGATAGTCACCTGAATTAATTGTGTAATGACAGAAGATAAGAATAATAATTTCTCTGATACTACAATTATCTTTATTAAAAGCTCAATGGCTACTTTTTATTGACATCATAAAATGAATTAATGCACAGGGTTTTTGAGACTGTATCTCTACAGAAGTAGATTGCCCAGTCTTCCTTCTGAGGAGTGGCTGGTGGGGCCACCAGCCTTCTGGTTAGCAGTTAAATGCCTTAGGCACTATGCCACCAAAGCTCCTGTTTTTTTTTGGTTTTTGGTTTCTGACACTAGAATTATTTTTTTAAAGGTGAATGGCTACTTATTATGGATGTTATAAAACAAATTAATGCACAGGATTAAATAGATAATTTCTAAAGTGTTCCCTAACTGATGACTTTAATTCAACAAAGAGATGAGTCAAATACAAAGACCCAAAATATATAAAAAGGGGTTACTCTAATTATATAGATGAATTACAAAAATGGTCCTAATTTTCTTCTCTGCATCCATATCCTTTGCAATTTGACTTTGAAGCTCCCTATCAAGATGTGAGTTTATTTTCCTGCCCCTTGAATCTTGGCTGGCTCTGTGACTTGCTTTGTACAATAGAGTGTGGCAGAAGTGACAGGGTACTAATTCTGAGCCCAGGCCTCCAGAAGCCTACACACTTCCATGCCTTATCTTAGAATTCTGCCCGCCACCATGAGAACAATCTAAGGATAGTCTTCTGGATTATAAGGGACAATGGCTCAATCACCATTGTTTCCCCAGACAGTAACGACCAACTGTAAGATGTGTGAATAAGACCATCCCAGACTAGTCAGCTACAAGCCAACCCACCAGCTGACAGCAGTATCTGCAGGAAAGTCCAGGTCAGAAAAAGCCAAGTATGTCCCAGGTCAGCACAACTGTCCACCTGACTTGTGCATACATAAGCAATAATAAATGCTAACTGTTTTAAGCCATTGCGTTTCAGAGAGATTTACTATGTGGTAATGTCTAACCTACACAGAAATCGGTATGCAGAAGTGGCATGGTGCTATAATAATGGCCAAAATAAGTGGATTTGGCTTAAGGACCAGGTGATGGCAAAGACAGAAAAGCAATAAGAAAACTAATATAGGAAACAGGACAAGTAGTGACATGTGCCATGTATAAGTGAAATATTTGGTAAAAATATTACCTTTAGTAGAAACAACCTAAATGTCCATCAGAAAAATGGATAAACAAAATGTGGTACATACATACAATGGAATATTACTCAGCCATAAAGAGAAATGAACTCCTGATACATTCCACAACATGGATAAACCTTGAAAACATTATGCTGAAACAAGTCAGTCACAAAAGGACAAATATTATATGATTCAACACATATGAAATATCTAGAATATGCAAATGCACAGATACCAATGTTTATTAGAAGTTATTACCAGGGTTGAGTGGAAGGGGAAAGACGGAGTCATTGCTTAAGTGGTACTGGATTTCTGCTAAGGGTGATGAAAATATTTGGAAATGGATAATAGTGATAGTAGTATAGTATGATTAATGTAATCAGTATCACAAAGTGTACATATTAAAATATTGAAGTGACAAATGTGTTATATGTATTTTCACCAAAATTTAAAAGAAAAAACAAACACAACTATTACCTGTGTAACTTGGAAGGTATAAAATATGCCTAATGAACTTGTATACCTTGATAAAAATAATTTCCAAGTAGAATTCTAAAAAGTGTCCAATGGCTTATTTTAGCTTGATGGCAATTATCAACTTGTCTGTCAAGATTTATAGACCCTTCAGACAATTAACAGAAGGCTCAAAGCACAGAAAAGAGCACTCTAACCAGTCTCATGGACAGCAGACAATGGAGGGTGGACGTGCATATCGAAACTGAACTACAGTATACCAGGAAGTGAGCTAAAGATCTACCTAATATCATTCAATAAGCCCAAAATAAAACAAAAGGCTGCCAGGCAAACACCATATGACAGACCCAAGACCACTGAGCCAAGAGACCATAGTGTAGAGAAAAAAAGAAAAATTAACCCAATCAAAGGAGCGCTGGTGGCACAGTGCCTAAGGCATTTGACTGCTAACCAGAGTGTAGGCAGTTCAAACCCACCAGTCACTCCACAGAAGGGAGACTGGGCAATCTACTTCCATAAAGATTTACTGCCTCAGAAACCCAAAAGGGCTCGTTATGAGTCAGAACCGACTCGATGGCGTGAGTTTGGTTTACTTTTGTTTGGTTTTCACTTTAACCAATCAAAGCATATAAGTAATTAACTCATAGGTATGTGTTCCAATAATTATAAAGGGGACAATGAAAACACTTTACTCACAATGAATTAGAACTTGTCAAAATTCTATTAAAAGCACCTATTGGATCTTGGTCTGTTTATAAACAGTGCTTGCAGCCAATTTCTCATTATTCACTTTCATTTTTCTGATATGTCACAATAAAACATCTCTTTTGCTGCAGAAAGCTTTGGTGAAAATTTACTTCTCTATAAGCTGCATATGATAAGGTACTGTCAGAAAAAGTAAACTAAAGAGGGAAAAAAAAATTTCTCCATTCTCAACAAGTTCCCTTATACCAGAATCTGTAAGTTTTGCTATTTCTTCTTGGAAAAGATTTGCCCACAGTTTTAATTTGCGTTGCAGATCTTCTTCTGCTTATCATGTTGACAATCATATGCATAGTCCAAGGTCCACTCAGAATACTGCAAAGCTTGCAGACTCCGGGTTTAAACCATGCTACAAAATCTATTGGCAGTTAGCCTGATGACCAGTCATTAGACATTGGCAGATTGATTTATAAAAAAAAAAAAAGCCAATAGCCCTGCAAAACTCAGAATGAAAGCTATAGAGGGACTTTTGAATTCAACTAGTCAAAGCATGAACCTGACTTTTTTTTTTTTTTCTTTAATACAGTCATGGAAACTGAAGCTTAAAGAGAGTAACTTAATTGTCCTCAAATACTTTAAATTAATAAATATGTATGAAGCACTTAGGCACTGTGGTCAGTGTTTTGGATAGAAAGATAACTCATACAAGTATCCTCATCCATACTGCGACCAGTCCTACTACTTCTGATCATCAATTCTAGGTATATACTAATTATTTATAATAATAACTGGTATGTATCATGTAATTTCTATATTTTTTAAGTGCTTCATAAAGATCTTTTCATTTAATGCTCCTCTGACCCTATGAAGAAAGTACTCTTACTTTCTTGATTTAACAGATAAGAAAAAGGAGATGCTGAGACAGTAAGCCATTTGTTCAGGGTCTCTTATTTCACAAAGCAGATTTATGAATGTGGCTATTGTCTTAGGCTGGTTTCTCTAGAGAAGCAAAACCAGTGAAGCTTATGTGTGTATATATAAAGAGAGAAAGAGGGAGAGACAGAGACAGAGAAAGACAGAGAGATTTATCTCAATTAAATGACTCTCTAGGTTATAAAGGCTGGCAAATCCCAAGTCAGATATCAGGCATCTCCTGTCTCATGTAGCTGCAGGGGCTGATGCTTACTGGCATTTTACCTGCTTGCTGGAGGGTAAAATGGCCAGCTGCTGGCTCACAGGCTGTGTAGACTAACAAATCTCAAGATCAGCAGACAATATGGCATGCCATTACATCAAGTCCAAAGAATTGGATGTTAGACGATGAGATGCCAGATGCAGGATCAAGATTAAGCAAAAAGCCAGAGTGATTTGCCAGGCCATCCATATATATATATAGGAAACAGACCATACCTCTGAGGAAACTCCCTTTCAACCGATTGGCTGCTCAAAGCAGACCTCTTCATGGAGCTGATTACGTTATATCAGATCTCATCATGGAGGATGACTACATCACAACTGATAAACCACCTAGCTAAATTGACACACAACCTTAATTATTACAGCTGTGCTACAATTGACAGAATACCCATTGAGATGTCTGAACAAACAGATGCAGCCCTGGAGGTGCTTATTTGTTAATGCCAAGTAATCTGGAAGACAGCTGTCTGGCCAACTGACTTGGAGAGATCAGTATTTGTGTCCATTCCAAAGAAAGGTGATCCAACACAATGTGGAAATTATACAACAATATCATTAATATCACATGCAAGTAAAATTTTGTTGAACATAATTCAAAAACAATTACAACATTATATTAACAGGGAACTTCTAGAAATTCACTGGATTCAGAAGAGGACATGGAATAAGGGATATCATTGCTGATGTGAGATGGATGTTGGCTGAAAGTAAAGAATACCAGAAAGATATTTACCTGTGTTGTATTGAGTACACAAAGGCATTTGAGTACAAGCATCATAATGAATTATGGGTAACACTGCAAAGTATGGGAATTCCAGAACACCTAATTGTGCTCAAGAAGAACCTGTACATAGACCAAGAGGCTGTCATTCCAACAAAATAAGGGGACACTGCATGGTTTAAAATCAAGTAGGGTTTGAGTCAAGGTTGTATCCTTTCACCACACTTACTCAATCTATATGCTGAGCAAATAATCCAAGAGGCCAGACTACATGAAAAACGTGGAAGATTTATTAACAACCTTTGATATGCAGAGGACACAACCTTGCTTGCTGAAAGTGAAGAGGTCTTGATGTACTTGCTGATAAAGATCAAAGACTGCAGTCTTCAATATAGATTACACCTCAACATAAAGAAAAGAAAAATCTTCATAACTGGGCCAATAAGCAATATCATGATAAATGGAAAAAAGATTGAAGTTTCAGGTATTTCATTTTACTTGGATTCATAGTCAATACTCATGGAAGCAGCAGTCAAGAAATCAAATGTCATACTGCACTGGGAAAATCTGCTGCAAAAGAGATTTTTAAAACTATTGAAGAGGACTTCTGGTAAGATGGAAGAATAGGCAGACAAACGACACAGATCCTCTTCAACAAAAAAAGAAAAACCAATTGACAGAGATAAAGAAGATAATCCTGGAACCCTGAGCTTTGAAAAGAACTATACAGAAGTGGATTAGGCACCAACTAGTGGAAAAACCTGAACGAAAACAGTGAGTACAGAGATGATCAGAGCTGCAGACTGTCAGCTACTCTGACGAGACCAACAGCCTGAATATTTCCAAGTGGTGTTGGGACCTGAGAATTGACCTAAAGATCAGCTGCGGTCACCAAGGGCTGCAGTGACAACTGCTCTGGTGGCCTATGACTAGGAAGGGAAACAGCAAGGAGGGAGACAACCTGAGCTGTGGACTTTCTGCTGTCTGAAGGGTGCAGCCATTTTGAATGTTTACAAGCTGTGGCCATTGTGGATATTTAAAGTGACCGAGGGCGTAGCCATTTTGAATGTTTAAAAGTGGCAACCATTTTGGATTTTAAAGTGATAACATTCTCTTTCAGATTCCAGGGACTTAAGAACAGGCTCTGTTTGCCAGGGTCAGCAAGGACATATGAGAGGCTGACAAAGGAAAGGAGACAGGTAGTGAGTGTATAAGTGCTGTCAACTAGTGAATAGAGGAGCACAGCACAGTACCCTGCCTGTATAGATAACATACAAAGAAAATGAAAATTGTGAGCAAGTCACTCGAACATATAATCACCAATTAAATATAAACACAAAAACATCACAATGCCTCAGACACAACAGAGCATCACAGTCTGCACAAAGAAGCAAGATAAAGCAGGCAATACAAGGGACCAGGATACAGACCCAAAACACATCCCTAAGGAAGATGGAGCATTGGAACTCCCTGATAAGGAATTCAAGAGAATTATATTTAGGTATCTTCAAAGGACTGAGAGACAGACAAAGGAAAACACAGACAAAACCCTAGAAGAATTTTGGAAGAAAATACAAGAACAAAATGACAAAACAAATGAAAAATTAGAAATGATTCTAAATCTACAGATAGAAATCTAGAAGATCAATACTAAATTGTCAGAAATAGATAACACATTGAAAGGGCAAAGGATTGATGAACTAATGCAATGGAAGACAGAATTAACAAGATTGAAGACAAATACCTGAATACTTCCTGGAAAGGGATCAATCAGAAAAAAGATCAAAACAAAATGAAAAAAGCCTAAGGTTCATGTGGGATACCATCAAAAGAAATAAACTACATGTCATTGGAATTCCAGAACAGGAAGAGAAAAATGAAACCACTGAGAAAATTGTTCAAGATTTGTAGAGGAGAACTTCCCTGATATGATGAAAGATGAGAATATATCCATTCAGGAAGTCCAACGAACCCCAAACAGGATAGACCCCAAAGGAAAAACACCAAGATATATCATCATCAAACTCATCAAAACCAAAGACAAAGAAAGAATCATGAGAGCAGCATGGGAAAAAAGAAAAGTTACCTACAACTGGCAACCAATAAGACTAAGCTCAGATTTCTCGACAGAAACCATGCAGGCAAGAAGACAGTGGGATGGTACATATAAGACACTGAAAGAATTCCTCTACACCAGCAAAGAGATTGCTGAAAAAAGAAATAAGGAAATCAATACCATTCTCAGTAGCTACCAAAAAAATAAAATACTTGGGAATAAATCTTACCAGGGACACAAAAGACCTGTACAAAGAAAACTATAAAAACCTACTTCAAGAGACCATAAGAGATCTACATACATAGAAGAACATCCCATGCTCGTGGATAGGAAGATTGAACACTGTGAAAATGTCAGTTCTACCCAAAGCAATCTATACATTCAATGCAATCCCAATCCAGATCCCATCAACATTCTTTAGGGAT
>NW_006921682.1:2370010-2426366 GCF_000298275.1 Orycteropus afer afer | reverse complement strand
AAAAAAAAAAAAAAAAACCAAACTCACTGCTATCAAGTCAAATCTAACTCATAGCAACCCCCTTTCGGTTTCCGAGGTGGTAAATCTTTACAGAAGTAGATTGCCGTGTCTTCCTTCTGTAGAGTGGCTGGTGGGTTTGAACCACCACACTTCTGGTTAGCAGTCAAATGCCTTAGGCACTACACCACCAGAGCTCCGTCTGGCCACGTTAGTTTAGGCAATTTCAGTATTTTCATTCCCCTATTTCTCCAGGGATACAAATTTTCAGAGAACTGTTTTCAAATATGGGATCTTTTACTTATGTCAAGCTAGTATCATCAGCTATAGGAATCATCTGGGAAGCCACACTCCTTGAGTTTCTGACGCCAAAGTTTTGGTGTTATCTAGGAAATTTGTATTTTTAATGAGCTCACAGCTGATTCTGTGTTTGACAGCAGCCAGGTTTGAGAATCACTCCCCTAATTTTTTTTTCCTCAACATATCCCACCTATCTCACTCACTGCCTTTGAGTTGGATCCGATTCACAGCGACCCCTCCTTCGCTTTCCGACGCGATACCACTACGGAAGTAATTGTCCAACCTTCCTTCTGAGGAGTGGCTGGTGTGTTCGAACTGCCAGCTTCTGGTTAGTAGCCTTAGGCATATATCGCTGTCCTAACATGGGATGAAAAGATAGATGGAGTTAGTAAAGGAGATAAAATCTCAGCTTATTTTTCCTAGGCTACCTGTGTCTGATCATAGTTATCTTATAAGCAAAGGATAATATATCAGTCACTATACTATCAGACATAATCAATCCAAACCCAACTCACTGACATTGAGTTGATCTTGACTCATAGCAACCTCCATATGGTTTTCCAGGCTGTAAATCATATGGAAGTAAATTGCCTCATCTTCCTCCTGTACTTTAGCTGCGTGGTGGATTTGATCTGCTAGTTAGCAGTCAAATGTACCATCAGAGAAAACAGTCATTTGATAAATAAAAGAATCACTATCTTCTGCTCTAAAGTCTGAAGGTCCTTATCTTTAATCTTCTGCTCAAAATCTTCCTTACTTCTTCCCATGTGTACAAGATGAGGAATGAAAGTGACAACCACACATCCTACAAACAGAATGTAAAGCAAATAGAAGCAGATTCTTCTCACTACAACTTTTCTTTTTTATGAGCAAAAGCAAATATTGAGTTGCTCAAGGAATATTCATGGAGGAACAGGTAAAAACCTCTTTTAGGGACCAGTGCAAAACTTGGAATGACTGATCTCATTGGTAAGAAAGGCAGATGCATAAATCACCTTCTTCATAGGATTTTTGATCATTGTACTCAAGCTCATCTAACTCCAATAACAGATTTTCTTTTCCTTTTATGGTATGTGATTCTTTTTATCCTTTTAGTCCTGGCAGCAAAAGTATTATTTTGGTAACCTAAGTAAGCACATGAGTGGAAAAAAAAAAAAATGCTAGACCTCTAATGACTCCCATTTCCATCAAATATTCATTGCATTACAGACAGATAATCAGTTACTTACCCCAAAACCTCTTCTTGGTAAGCTCTGAGATATTTCTAAAGAGCAAAAACCCTTACCTATCCTAACACCACCTAAACAGTTTATTCTTCTGATTTTATACGTTTGTTCATCCAACAAGCTGCTTCCCACACTTCAATGTTAAATAAAAATACATATATATATATATATATATATATATATATATATATATATATATACAGTTTAACCAAACCAAAACCAAACTCACTGTCATCGAGTCAATTCCAACTTGACTCATAGTGACCCCACTGGGTTTCCAAGGCACCAAATCTTTACAGAAGCAGACTGCCTCATCTTTCTCCTGTGAAATGACTAGTGGATTTGGACCACTGACTTTTTGGTTAGCAGCTGAATGCCTTAACCACTTTACCACCAAAGCTCTTTATACATTTTAAAGACCCTACCAGTACTCACTGGAGTTCTTGGGTGACAGACATGGTTAATGCACTGAGATGCTAACCAAAAATTTTGAGGTTCAAGTACCTCAAAAGAAAGACTGTGGAGTGACTTCCATGATTCCCACATTGGTGCCCATCTCTTGCATAATCCTCTCCCTTTGAGTGAAGCTGGAACCTATAACTTCATTCTAACCAACAATATGGCAAAGGTGATGAGACATCACTTCCTTGATTAGGTTCTCTTATATGGCAAAGTTGATGGGATGGACCAAGTTTATATTACATTTAAGACTCTCTTAACTGACTAAAAAGGAGCTCTGATGGCATAGTGGATGTTCTGGTTACCTAGTGCCACTCTGACAAGAATATACCACAAATGGGATGGCCTTAACAAACAAGAGTTTATTCTCTTAGAGTTTGGAGGCTTTAAGTCCAAGGTCAAAGTGCCAGGCTCTAGGGGCTGGGTAAAAGCCCTCAACCTTGGGGTCCAGAATAACACAGCTCCACCTCCTGCTCCCAGCTCACTGGAGCTAGAGGCATTTCTTCACTCAGAAAGCTGCTGGCTGCTGAGGCTGAGAAGCTCAAGGTTGACAGGTAAAAAGGCACAGTCCCAATGTTACCAAACCACACGACAGGCCATTAACTTAAGTCCACTGTAAGTCCCAAGGTCAGCGGAGCATGGCAGGCTGCTGAACAACACGGCTACATGTAGGGTCCAAGCATGCCATAACCTTGAGACCATTCCCAAAGCTGCTCCTTATATATGGGAAGCAGAGCACATATCCAAAGCAGCTACTCAGCTGCTTGTGGTAGATCCCACCATGGAGCTGACTGCCAATCTCATCATGGGGAATTACTACAACCAACTGCCAAGCTGCCCAGCCACTCAACCAGGCCCAGCCACATTGATACACAAACATAACTACCACAGTGGGTAAGTCAGCCAAATGGCAGCTAACCCTAAGGCTGTCAGTTCAAACCCATGAGTTGCTCCATGGGAAGAAGATGAGGCAATCTATTTCCATAAAGATTTACAGCTTTGGAAACCCAATGAGGGTTGCTGTGAGTCAGAACTGCCTCAATGGCATTGTGTTTGGGTTTGTTTTTGTTTGCTTGTTTTTGGATTTAACTGACTAAAGTGAGAAATTCTTCTTGCTGGCTTGATGCAGGAGCCATCCTGAGGAAGCATACATGTGGTCTCTAGAACTGAGGACAGCTATAGTCCATAGCTCACAAAAATCTGGGCCATGTAATCATATAGCCACAGGGAAATGAATTCTGCCAACAACTCAAATGAGCTTGGAAGCATACTTTTCCCCAGTCAAGCCTCCAAATGAAAATGTAGCCCATGACTGATTGTAGCCTTGAGAGATCCTGTGCAGAAGACCCAATTAAACAACACAGAATTCTGACCCAGAAAAAATTGTAAGATAATAAATAAATGTATTGTTCTAAGTCACTAAATTTGTTACACTGCTAAAAAATTAATATGATTTCCATTTAAAATTTATTTTTCTTGCTGATTATCATAGTTTGGGGATTTATCCATGTCAATAATATAGCTCTAATCATTCATTTTTACTGCTATACAGCTTTCCATTTTAGATCATGCTACAGTTGACTTTTCCATGTTTCTGGGATGAACTATTAGCTTGTTTACAATTTTTTTGCTATGAGCAATGCTACTTTAAACATTTCTATATATGTCTTTCTGTGGTATATATCTATAGGGTATAATTTTGGAAATAGAGTTAGTGGATAATAGGATATGAACAGATACTTGAAGAGATACCACCAAATTACTCTCGAAAGTGGATATGCCAATTCACACACACCCCATCGGTGAAAACAGTTACTGGTGGATAGACATGGGGACATCAAGCTCAACTGACACAATATAGTACAGAAAAACATTGTTCTACGTCTTACTTTAGTGAGTAAACGACTGGGGTCTTAAAAGCTTGAGAGCAGCTATCTAAGATGCAACTATTGGTCTCTCCTTATATGGAGCAAAGAAGAGTGAAGAAAATAAAAAATGCATGGAAACAGTCCAAAGAACTAATGGACCATGAAAATCTCAGCCTATATGTCCCTGAGACCTGAACTAGATGGTGCCCAGTTACCAAGGCCAACCCCTCAGAAAGGGATCAAAATATGAGATCCTGGTAAGAGTGGGGGAAAAAAAATGTGGAACAAAATTTTAAAACATAAAAAAGACCAGATAGAGACTGGTGAAATTCCTGAGACTATGGCCCCAAGTCACCCTTCAGACCTAGAATTGAACTCATTCCCGTGGCTTAATTCTCAGTCAAACAATAGACAGGCCTATAAGTGGGACAATTACACCAGCGAGATGTACTCCTTAGAACAATCAACCATGGGAGATCAGCAGGGCAGCATTTGCACAGAGAAAGGTAGGGAGGCAATACATAGGCAAGAAGGACACAGGGAAATGGTACCCAGGAGGAGGAAGTAGGAGTCTGTTATACTATGGGAAATGTAATCAGTGTCACAAAACAAAATGTGTACGAACTGTTGAATGTAAAATGAATCTGCTTTGTAAAATTTCACCCAAATCACAATAAAAAGTTAAAAAGAGTTACTGGTGGTCTCCAAAAACCCCACTGTCATCGAGTCCATTCCAACTCATAGTGACCCCCATTGCATTTCCGAGGTGGTAAATCTTTACAGAAGTAGATTGCCCAGTCTTGCTTCCATGGAGTGGGTGGTGAGTTTGAACCACCAACCTTCTGGTTAGCAGTCAGATGCATTAGTCACTGTGCTACCAGAGCTCCTTTACTGGTGGTCTACATCCTTGCGAATTGTACTATCATTCCTAGTTATACGTGTGTGTGTGTGGGGGGGGGGTTGTTTAAAGATATATGGTGGAAATTTTCTATCATATGCAAAAGCACAAAGAATGATATAATGAATTCAACATACCCATTATCAGATTCACTCATCATTAAGGCATGACCAGTCTTGCTGATTTTCATGCACAACCACTGCCCTCCTCTATGCACTCAATTATTCTAAAATAACCCAGATAGTATATCACTTAATCTATAAATATTTTAGACTATATCTCTAAAAAAAGAGACTTAAATTTTCATCTTTTAATTATGAGAAAATTGTAGATTCACATGCAGTTGTAAGAACAATACAAAAAAATCCGATGTATAATTTGTGTACTTTCTCCCTATGGTAACATTTTTTGTTTGTTTTTTAATTATGATTTGGGTGAAAGTTTACAGAACAAATTCATTTTCTATAGGGTAGTTCATACACATTTTGTTACATGGCATTGATTGCAATCCCCATGATGTAACAGCTCTTCTGCACTTCCTCCCTGTGGTTACCTTTTCCCTGTGTCCTTTCCTATTCATTCCTGCCCTCTGAGCTATCTCCTTGTGCAAATATTGCCCTTCTAATCTCCCATGGTTGATTGTTCTAAGGAGTGTACTTATCTAGTGTAAATATTCACCTTATATACTTTTTTATTATTTGGCTGGATGCCATGGGAGTGAGTTCAATTCTAGGCCCTAAGATTGACTAGGGGAGCTGTGGTGGTGTAGTGTCTAAGGCATTTGACTGCTAACTAGAAGGCCAGTGCTTCAAACCCACCAGCCACTCCTCAGAAGGAAGTTTGGGCAGTGAGTTTGGTGGCATAGTCGGTAAGGCATTTATTTGGCTGCTAACCAGAAGTTCAGTAGTTCAAACCCATGAGCTGTTCCACAAAAGGAGGATGGGACAATCTACTTCAATTAAAATTTCCAGCCTCAGAAACCCAATGGGGTTTGCTAAGAGTCAGAAAAGACTCAATGGCTGTGAGTTTGGTGAGAAGGGTGACTAGGGGCCATAGTCTTGGGGGCTTCAACAGTCTCTATCAGACAAGTAAGCCTGGTCCTTTTTATGATTTTGAGTTTTGTTCCACATTCTTCTATACTCTAACCAGGATCTCCTATTTTGATCCCTTTCTGAGTGGTTGACAGTGTTAGCCAGGTACCATCTAGTTCTGGTCTTGGGTCATGTAGGCTGAGGTTTGTATGACCCACCAGTCCCTTGGACTGATTGTTTCCATGTGATTTTGGTTTTCTTTATTATTCTTTGCTCTGTCCAAGAAGAGACCAATTGATAGCTGCTTGTAAGTTTTTAAGACATTAGTTATTATGCACCAAAGTAGGATGTTGTTGTTGTTGTTGTTGTTATGTGCCGTTGAGTCGGACCTGACTCATAGCGACCTCTCCTTGGGTTTCCAAGGTGGTATCACTACAGTAGTAGATTGCCCAACCTTCCTTCCGAGGAGTGGCTGGTGGGTTTGAACCACCAGCCTTCTGGTTAGCAGTCAAGTGCCTTAGGCACTATGCTACCAAGTAGGATGTAGAATAGTGTTTTTGTGTAGTATGTTACGTAAATTGAGCTTGGTGCTCCCCATGACCCCAATGGTAACATCTTGTAAATTATAACAGAATATCACAACGAAAATATTGACACAGTCAAGATACATAACATTTCCATCACCACAATGATCCCTCATGTTGCCCTTTTTTGAGCCATATCCATTTCCCCCCTATTCTCAACCTTTCCTTATACTTGGCAACTACTCATCTGTTTCCCATTTCTATAATTTTTTCATTTCAATAATGTTATAAAGATTGAATCATACAGAAAATAATCTTTTGACATTGGCTTTTTTTACTCAGCATAATTCTCTGGTTATTTATCCTGGCTGTTATGTATATCATTGCTCATTTTTACTGCTCCTTAGTACTCCATGATATGGATGTACCACAGTTTGTTTAACCATTCACCTATTCAAGGTATCTGGATTGTTTCCAGTTGTTGTTGTTTGTTAATATAACAACACACTGCACAATTCACCCATGTAAAGTATAAAATGCAATGGTTTTTAGCACATTCACAAAATTGTGCAATTATCACCATAATCACTTTAAAACTCTCTCAGCACCTAAAAAGAAATCCCATGCCCATTTGCAGCAGGCATTTGTTTGTCCTTAACCTCCTCTCAAGCTATAGCCAACCACTAATCTAATTTGTGCCATTATATACGTTTGCCTATTCTGTACATTTCATATAAGTGGAGTATGTGGTCTTTTGTGACTGGCTTCTTTCCTGTAGCATAATGCTTTCAATGTTTATCTATGTTGTAGCACACATCAATACTTCACTTCTTTTTATTCTGTAGATATACCACAAAGTTTTGGTTCTCTTGTGCCACTCTATCAGAAATACCACAAATGGGTGGCTTTAACAAAAAGGGATTTATTCTCTTACAATTTAGGAGTCTAGAAGTCTGAGTTCAAAGTGCCAGCTCTAAGGTCTGGGAGAAAGCCCCTCAACCTTGGGCTTCAACTCCACCTCTTGCTCCTGGACCACTGAAGTTGGAGGCATTTCTTAGCTCAGGCAGCTGCAGGCTGCTGAGGCTGACAAGACCAAAGTTGACAAATACGATGGCACAGTCTCAAGATTACCAAACAACATGGCAGGCCACTAGTTCAAGGCCAGAGACAGTCCCAAGATTGGCAGGAAACATGGCACGCTGCTAAAAAGACTCAGGAACCCTACATGCAGGGTCATAGCATGCCAAAAACCTGCTGAACCCTTTCTCAAAGCTTCTTATATACTAGCAGCAGACCACATCCCTAAAGCAGCTACTCAGCTGCTCCAGTAGATTCCACCATAGAGCTGATTACCAGTCTCATCATGGAGAATAACTACATCCAGCTGCCTTGTTGTTGTATACCGTCGAGTCACACCTGACTCATAGTGACCCCTCCTTGGGTTTCCGAGGCAGTATCACTACGGAAGTAGGATTGCCCAACCTTCCTTCCGAGTGCCTAGCCACTCAAAAACAGGCCCAGCCAAGCTGACACACAACTTAACTGCCACACACAGTTTATCTGTTCATTCATCAGTTGATAAGCATTTGGGTTATTTCTACTATTTTTAGTATGAATAATCCTCCTATAAACATTTGTGTACACATTTTTGTTTGAACACATATTTTCATTTCTCTTGGGTACAATTTTGGAATTATATGAATGGCCAGTGGAATTGTTGAGTCATATGGTAACTCTATGTTTAACCATTTGAGGAAATACCATACTGTTTAGCAAAGTAGCTGCAGCATTTTACATTCCCACAAACAGTGTATGAGGGTTCCAGTTTCTCCACATTCTCACCAACACTTATTATTATCTGACTTTTTTATTCTAGTAATGCTAGTGGGTGTGAAGTGGTACCTTATTGTGGTTTTAATTTTTTTGCACTTCCCTGCCTTAAAGCAATTCAGTTAGTGGGTATGTGCAGGTGCTCAGGGTTGCCCAGTATTAGATTTCTTCCATATTTTAACTTGTTAATCAAGTTTATAACTTGATTTTATGGTCATGAAGGAGTATGTGCATGTATGTACTGTGACTTTTCCTCTACCCTACAGGGCAGAGGAGCACTAGTAGTGTAGTGGTTAAAGCATTTGGCTGCTAACCATAAGGTAGGCAGTTCAAACCCTTTTGCCCCTCCATAGGAGAAAGATGAGGCAATCTGCTATCATAAAGATTTACAGCCTTGGAAACTCTGTGGAACAGTTCTACTCTGTAACATAGGGTCATTATGAGTTGGCATTGATGGTAGTGGGTTTAGTTTTGGTTTTCATCTGGGAGGAGTCTAATGAAAACAATAACTACTTTTCATGCAACAATTTAAACTATGCAGTGATAGATAACTGCCACCTAGTCAGCTACAACTCATAGTGACAGCAGAATGAAATTACTCCCGGTCCTGCATCCTCCTCACAATTGATCCAGTCCATCCTTGTAGCTATTGTGCCAATCCATCTCACTGAGGGTCTCCCTCACCTCATTGGTCCTCTACTTCACCAAACACAATTCCCTCCTCCAATGACTGATCCCTCCTGATAACCTATCCAAAGCAAGCCAGTTAGACAATATTCCGATGCATACGGCTTTCATTGGGTAATTTTCAGAAGTAGACTCAGATTTTTCTTCCCAGTCTTACTTTTAAAGTTCTATTAAAATCTGTACACCAAGAGTGATACTGCTGGTATTTGAAATATAGATGGCATAGCTTCCAGCATCCAGCCACACGCAAGCCACAACGGTATGATGAGCAGACAGATGAGTAGTGTAACTATACATTTAACATATTGCTAATTACCTTATACCCCTGTTTTCTTATATGGAGGAACAGTTGATAAAGGTTAAGTGCTTTACCCAAGGATCTCAGTAAATAACCATTGCTTTTTCTAAGCTAAGTTTAGCTCAGAAAATAAACGCTAAATCAGCAAATTTAAAATATTTATTGTACACTGAATTATCTCATTATGCAATGTTATAGAGAAATAAATTTTTACCAAAGCCTTCTGCAGCAAGACGTTTTTTATTGTGACATATCAGAAAATGAAAGTGAAAAATGACAAACTGGCTGCAAGCACTATGGTTATAAACAGACCAAGATCCACAGAAGTACAATTAATAGATGCTTTTTATACAATTTTGGGAAGTGTTGATTCCTTGTGGGTAAAGGTCTTTCAACGTGCCCTTTACAATCACTGGAGCATGAACCTATGAGCAAATGACTTACATGCTACAATTGATTAAAGTAAAAACAACTAAAATTATGATTGGGTAATCTTTTCTTTTTTTTCCTCTTAACTATAATGTCTTGGCTCAGGGGTCTTAGGTCTGTCATATGGTAATTGCCTGGCAGCCTTTAGTTTTGTTTTGGGCTTATTGAATGATAGTAAGTAGATCTTTAACTCACTTCCTGGTATCCTGTAATTCAATACACGATATGCACATCCATCCTCCATTGTCTGCTGTCCATTGGACTTGTTAGAGCACTCTGTTCTGTGCTTTGAGCCTTCTGTTTATTGTTTGAAGGGTCTATAAATCTTGATAAATTGGCTGCTGTTTTTGGCCAGCTGTGCTTTGAGTAATCCTTCATCAGCGATCTACATTCAAATTAAAGCTGCATACCGACTCGACAACACATAACAACAACAACCTATTTATTCAAAGATTGGGCCTTTCTTACTTTTCGGGTTTAAAATGTCCTTTCTTTTATAAAATAGTATGAAGTAGTAAAGGTTTTCTTTTTCCCATAGCAAATATGAAAAGAAGAGCTGTTAGTCCTCCACATTTGTTTCTGAAATATTAACTGATTAATGAATTTCAAAGACTGGGACTCACTGCAGCATCAAACACGAGTGTCTGTGGGAATAAGTAAGGGAGGTGCTACTGAGGGAGGAAAGACCTTACGCTGAAAGGGCCAGCCTAGCGTGCCGAGTTTGCGGAGACTCGGTGAAGGACTAAAAATACAGAACAGTCCAGCGCGAAGGTACCGCCAGAGCTTCCTTACTGTGGCACCTAGTAGGCGCGGGTCTGCACCTTTCCCGAGTTCACTACCAGGCAAACAGGCCGGGAGGGCGGGCTGAGTCTGAGACCCCGAGACGGTCCCAAATGCACATCGGCTCGCCTGGCTTCGCGTTCCAGGGCTGGGTCGACTGCGTGTTACATCCTCCCGCGCAGGGTCGCTACGGGGCCTTTAGCCATGTTTACAATCCCGGGTGAGCCCCAAGCAAGGGTGAGCCCCAAGCAAAGGTGAGCGCGCACAGACGGTAAGAACCGGGAGGCGGAGACGCGCACGAAAGGTAAGACAGCCAGGTGGCGCTGTACATCTCTTACAGTCTCAGAGTTTCTCGCGATAGGTGAGACTAGCGTTTCCGGATGTGATTTTCCGGAAGAAGTATGGTTGGTGCTCGAAGCTAGCCACGCTGAACGGGACATCATGCAATCAGATGATGTGAGTCTCCTCCGGTTCTTTCGTGACCTGTATTTACGCAGGGTACTTCGCCCGCTTTAGGAGACTCAGAAATTGCACATTACTCTGTCTCGTTCCACTATGGAAGCGAGGCTTCCAGGACCCCGATTTTCTAACGTGGGGCTCTAGTGTCTACAGGGGACTCCAACCCGTTACCCAGAGCCTGGACATCGCCACCTCAATCCGCGGGGTCGACATATCCAGTCCTAGGTGCTTAGCAAAGAAAGACTTTGTGCATGCTGTTGGTCTCTCTGGGCTTGGCTGGGCGAGGAGCAGGAGAGGATTCGGTTGGGGGTTTAAGACACCAAGTTTAAGGATCCCGACATCCCATGTCCCACCTAACTTTTCAATCTGCTTTCTCTATTTTACGTTTCTTGTTTTTGTTTTTACTTTTGCACCACTCTTTAACTTAATTTCGAATATATCCTATATTCATGCATTTAGCTGTTGAAGAAATATTTAGAAAGTGCTTACAGTGTGTTTGGCATCGTGGCAATCACTGGAGATTGCAAGTGGCAAGCCCCTGCCTTCCTGGAGCCCAGTGGTGGGGGAGACAGATAATAAACAAATGGACAAATATATAAAATGATTGCACTGGGTAAAGAGTATTGTGAAAGATAGACCGAAAGCGATGAAGTAGAGCATCAGTCGGAGAAACTACTCCAGAGAGGGCTAATCAAAGAAGGTTTCTCTGAACAAGTGGCATTTGAGCTGAGATGTAAAAGGTGAGACTGAGCCAGCCAGTAAGAACCTGAGGAGGAAAAAAACAATGGATCCTGACAGTAGGAGCAACAAAGTACCAAGATACAAAGGTATGAGAGAAGGATTGGAAAGAACGTGAATGTGACTAGATTATAGGAATCAAGGGGAAAGAATAGGTAATGAGATTGGGCTTGTTCCTCACAGCAAAATCATAGAGTCATCTAAGAAGTGTTTTTTAGGTTTGTAATAGGAAACAAAATCTGATTTGTGTTTGTGAAAAATTCTCTAGTTGTTTTGTGAAGGGCTTTTGAAAGGAAGCAAGATTAAAAGCAAGGAGAGTGGGGTATGGTGGAAAGTAGTGATACCTTTGACAAAGGTAGTAATAACGAGGATGATGAAAAAAATGGATGAATTTGGGTCTGTTTTATCAGTATAACTGACAAGACTTGATGACGGAGTAAATGAAGAAGAAAATGGAAAAATCAAATGATTTGAGATTTGAACAAATAGTTAACTGGCGGTTTTATTTATTGAGATAGTGGAGATTGAAAAAAGAACAGGGTATTCTTTCTGAGGAGTGTGGACTTAAGAGTCCATATGGACATGCTAATGTTTATGATAGGAGCTCTGGTAGCATAGTGGCTAAGACACTTGCCTGCTAACCAGACGGCTGGCGGTTCAAACCCACCAGCCACTCCTCGGAAGGAAGGTTGGGCAATCCTACTTCTGTAGTGATACTGCCTCGGAAACCCAAGGAGGGGTTGCTATGAGTCGGGTTTAACTCGACGGCACATAACAACAACAACAACAATGTTTATGATGCCCTTTTGACATCCAAGTGGAGATGATCAAGTAGGCAGCTGGGTGTATATACAAACCTGGTGCTCAGGAGAGAACTCTAACCAGGAGATGACAATTTGGTAGTCATCAGCTTAGAGATGACATTTAAAGCTACAACCCTGAATGAATCCTCTAGGTAGACAGAATAGATCCTCAACTCAAACCCTGGAGACATTTCCAACATTTAGAATTCAAGCAAGAGATGGAGCCAACAGAAGAAAGTGAGAAGGAGCGGCCAGTGGACAGGACAGAAAGCAGAGTGCCAGGAAACAGAGGTGGTCAACCTTCTCAAATTCTGTGAAGATACTGATAAAATTAGTACTGATAATCATCCTTTGGCAATGTGGAGAACAAAAATGACTATTACAAGCATTTTCAGTTAATTCAGCAATGATGAACTGCTCCATAGCGTTTTCAGCCATTAGCAGATAGCCAAGTCTGTCTTTTGAGGGAACTCTGGGTGGGTTTTTGCCACCCAGGGCCCACCTCCTTAGCATACATGATTCTAATAATCTGGCTTTTGCTTTTCCAGTTTCATTTCCTCATACCTATATCCTACTGTCCCCTGCTAACACAGCCTATGAAATTCCTAAAATGTGTTTTAACCTTTTATACTGTTTTTCCTTTTAACTGCTTTAAAGCCTTATTTTTCAGTCTCTCAAAGTCTCTCCTACTATTACATACCTCTATTACAGCATTTGGGAGCTCTGGTAGCATAGTGGCTAAGACACTTGCCTGCTAACCAGACGGCTGGCGGTTCAAACCCACCAGCCACTCCTCGGAAGGAAGGTTGGGCAATCCTACTTCCGTAGTGATACTGCCTCAGAAACCCAAGGAGGGGTCGCTATGAGTCGGGGCCGACTCGACGGCACATAACAACATTACAGCATTTAGACTGCTACTTTTTGATTTTTTGTTTACATATCTCTTTTCCTAACTAGATAGATAAAACTCCTTGAGGACTATACCTGCCTTCATTCAGCAAATACTTAAGTGTCTACTGTGTCAGAACTTAAAGATGCCAGTGCTGTACATAAATTAAGTACACAATAAATGCTGAATAAATAAAGAGCACATTTGTCATTGAAAGATAGCAGTAGATCATTTTCCTTGTCCTCAATAAAATCACATTCTGGTATGTATATCCAGAAATCTGGAACTGTGCAGCCTTTCAAAAAATGAATGATGTACATATTTAATAAAAAAAAGCAAAGTTACAAAATATATACACTATTTCATTTTTGTTAAAAATATATGTAGGGATAATATTGTAGGTGGAATATACAAAGATATACATAAAATTGGAAAAATACTTAAAATATACTAACAATTTTCTGGCTAATAGGATTATGGTTGCTGCTAATTTGTCTTTTTGAATTTTCTACGAGTCTTATTTCTGTAAAGAAAACAAGTCAGACTACTTTAAAAGGTGTTTATGTCTTCTGCCTCTTACTCCTCAAAAGCTCCTTTCTTCAGGAAAGCAGGGCACTGTCATGGGGCATTGTCTTCTTGGATTAATATGCCATCTGATGAGTCAGAACAATTGAAATGGGTTTTCACTTTGTCTTTGCAGGTTATCTGGGATACACTAGGAAACAAACAATTTTGTTCCTTCAAAATAAGGTGAGTCTGGATTTACAACTCAGACATTCTTTTAGTTGGTAACGAAAACCATTTTATAATCTTTGTTTCACTACTCTTGCTCTAGAACTAAGACTCAGAGCTTTTGTAGAAATGAGTACAGCCTGACTGGACTATGTAATCGGTCATCCTGCCCCTTAGCAAACAGTCAGTATGCCACTATCAAAGAAGAAAAAGGTAACTCCCCACTTTTAACTTCCATGAGAATTGTTCACCAGCTTTTAAAAGGTTGTGCTTTAGTCTCTCCAAATAATGTTAAAGGTATTTACTTCCTCCTGCAGGACAGTGCTACTTGTATATGAAGGTTATAGAACGAGCAGCTTTTCCTAGGCGTCTCTGGGAACGGGTAAGACTTAAGACACAAAGTTGCAGTGACAGTGGGTCAAGAGTGAAAACCCCACATGCTGTTTTCTCTTCTTCAGTCATATTTGGATTAAATTTTGAAGCCATCCTCATCAGATGTTGCTGATAGTGGAGACCTAATCATTTACTCTTGCCCTTCAAGCTTCCTTTTTGTTTGCTAGGTCAGGCTCAATAAAAACTACGAGAAAGCGCTGGAGCAAATAGATGAAAATCTGATTTACTGGCCTCGTTTTATTCGACACAAATGCAAGCAGAGATTCACCAAGATCACCCAGTACCTAATTCGAATTCGAAAACTTACACTAAAGCGACAGTAAGTATTAAGGTGGTTCATATTTATCCTTGATTTTTCAGGCTGTCTTTCTTTCCATGAAGTATGGTATAGAGTTGATTTGTGATAATGCTGTTAAAATCAACATTGTGTAATTTTTTATGACATACTAACGAAAAAGAAGGGTCAATGGTGATTTAGTGGTAGAATATTCACCTTCCATGTGAGTGATTTAGATTCCCAGCCAATGCGTCTCAGTGCAGCCAACATCTGTCTGTCAGTAGGGACTGGCATGTTGCTGTGGTGCTCAAAAGGTTTGATAGAGTTTCCAGACTAACAGGGACTAGGAAGAAAAGCCTAGTGATCTACTTCTGAAAAATCAGCTAGTGATTTTTTTGGATTAGAACAGTCTGGTTTGTAACAGATCTGGAGATGGCACAGGACTGGGCAGTGTTTTCTTTCATTGTGAACGGATCACTGTTAGTTGGGGGCTGACTTGATAACAACTAAGAAGAAGAAACTTTACCTCAGATTAAAATGGTGCCCTTTGATTTTGCAGGATTTTTAAAAACAATGTAGTACAACTTGATTATACCCTCCCTGCCTGAAAATCAGCTTCAGGAAATTTTCTTTATAACCCGAGTAAATCTTAATATTAAAGATGTGAAAATTACCTTAAAAATGTGAACAAATGAGAATATACAAACTGTATTGTGATTTCCTTGAAAACTTAAAAAGTAATATAAAAATCTACAGAATTAATTGAATACCTTAAGAATTGTGACCTACAAAGAATGCTTTCAGTCTCATACAGAATTCTTTCCCTTAGTTCCTTCTGTAGTGATACTGCCTCAGAAACCCAAGGAGGGGTTGCTATGAGTCACATCTAACTCAATGGCAATGAATTAGTTCTCAGAGGTATTTATCTCAGGATTGTAAAGGACATTGAAAGATTCAAAATGTCTAAAGAAAACAGACAGCCACATTAAAATATATGTAGAACATCTGGTTTTTTGGAATATATATTTCTGCAAAATTTTGAATCATGTAATATTGCTGTATTGAACTACAAAACCAATTCAAATCCATTTTTTTCATCTTTTAAAAGGAACACATAGTATGTGTACTTGGATTTTCTGACATGTTTTATTTCCCATAGGAGGAAACTTGTTCCTTTGAGTAAGAAGGTGGAGAGGAGGGAAAAAAGAAGAGAGGTAACTTATTCTGATATTCATAGCTCCCATATTTTCATTGGAGGAGGTTTTATTGGCAGGTCTCATGGTAAACATTCAGTCACCATTGTCTGTCAACTATTCAGGTCCTGGGACAAGACCAGCAACATTTCCATTCTCTTAGGCAAAGGTCACCATGAGTGTGAGCTGACTTGACAGCAACAACAATAGTGGTTAACAGTTTTAGTTGTGTAAGACATCTGATTTCCCCTATTTTAAGATTATAAATTTCAGTATAGGTAAAAATATGGGTGCTTTGGAAATCTATGCAATGGAAGAACAAAAAAGAAATCTTAGAGATCCACTATCCCTTATTTAAATTCTTGAGGTCAAAAGTTTCACAATTCAGAATTTTGGTATGATGCCTACATATTATCTCAGCGAAGTCTGCACTCTAATCCAACACTATAGTGTTTCTGCAGTGAAATACAAGAATGTTCACATTAGATGGAATTTTAAAAAAGTCTTTAAAGAGGCTTATGTCATTTCAGATCATATTTTGGCAGTAAATTGAGTTTTTTGGATTTTGCTATTGCTAATAAGGACTGGGCAGCCTACTTCCGTAGTGATACTGCCTCGGAAACCCAAAGAGGGGTCACTGAGTCGGATCCGACTCGACAGCAGTGTATTTGGTTTGGTTTTGGTAATAAGGACTTACAGACTTTATTTTAATATGGAGTTTTTTCTTGAAGTTAACTGGGAAGGTTTATCACTAGAACTGAATACTGAAGGTAATCATTGTGCCGTTCATGGAAAATTTACTCTGGTCGGCAATCCCCAGCCTTTGATGCAGAGAGGAGTATGCATATTGAACAGTTACATTTTGGTATCTCACTGTTGGTTGGAGCACTGGTGATGCAGTGGTTAAAGCAGTCAACTACTAAGCAAACAGCAGTTTGAACCCACCAGCCACTCCATGAGAGAAAGATATGGCATCTGCTTCCATAAGTATTTATAGTTTGGAAACCCTATAGTGTCGATATGAGTCAGAATTGAGTCGATGGCATGAGTTTGGTTTGATTTTTGGTCATCAAGAATTAGCTTTAATAATTTGAAGCTGTTTGTATTAATCACTTGAAGTTCCTTATTTCAAGTCTATTATATAAGGGGTTTCCAAACTTTTCATTCACTCCATCAACAGTATTTTAATATGTACTCCTCAATACTAATAATACTTATAAATATTACTATAGATATATATTTGCACCAGTGTGTATATCATAATAGCTTGTATGTAGTGAAACGGAAATCTGGTTCTTAGCGGAGTATAAATTTGTCTCTCAGAGCTATTATAACTGATAGGTATCTCAAAGATACATAGAGAAGTATATTGTTGATGGTTTCTATTAAGAACTTGCTCTTCATTTTTCATTGTTTTCTGCCAATAATGCAGAGGTTTGGGTTCAAATTCATCCAGTGAAATTTCCATCTTTCCTGTCAAACAGGTATTCTTGCAAACTTTCAAAAGAAATTAAATTGCTGTTTTTAGCCAATGTGTTTGAAGCCCTCTGAAAAATCTAGATTTGGAAGATTTTCAGGTGGGCTGGAAAATAGTGTGTAGTTGTAGTTTTTATAGGAGACGCATGGTATTTTTAGCAACAGTATCACATAGATGTAATTACATGCAACAGCTGAAAAGATACCTATCCATAAAGCAAGTTTAAAAAGAAAAATTTCTTCTTCAAACTCACTGCTAAAATGTTGTCTTTCTCTTAAAGGAATAGATTAAATATATTTTTAAAAACTTCTGCTAGGCAACATACTGGTGACAGCCATTTGCTACCTCAGCAAAGGTTGGCAAATATGGGACATTTTCTTTTTGTGAAAAATTTATGACTCACCTTTAAGTTCTACAACTTTCTTAAGTACTATGCCATTTGAAAAGTTGAAGGTTTGAATCCACCCAGAAGCACCTTGGAGAAAGATCTGAAGACCTATGTCCAAAAAATCAGCCATGAAAACCCTATGGAGCATAGTTCCACAGATAACCCATGGGGTACCAAGAATCAGAGTCGACTTGATGACAGCTGGTTATGGCACTGGATAACCAGCATACCTTTATGACTGTTACCAGTTTTATTGCAAATGATTCAATATCATTTATAAATCCACTTAACCAAGCAAATACAAACAGCTAAATGTTGTAATATTCTGAATAAGGAAGTGAGACCACCACTTTGAAACTATAATAGGATGTCCTTTGCTCAGTATGTCTTGCTCACTGTATCTGGAACAACTTTTGTCTAGGACAGAGTCAGGACACCAAAAGTCTCTGTGATAAATATTGTGACATTTATTTCAAGAGAAATTACACATAGAAGTTTTGAATATTTTCATCCTATACCTCAGTGGATCACCTTTAGGTGTGGCACTCCAGTTTAGAAAACAGTGTAAAATATCACATTAACTTTATTACTCAGCCATGTGCCTTCAGTCTGTGGGCCTTATGATTTACACAGTTTAATTATTCTACCATAGCTTCACTGTACAATACTTTAAAACCTTTTGTGGCTTTCATTATAAAATTAATGCAAAATCTTAAGCTTGAAATGTAGATTGAGGTCAGATTTTTATCTTTTAGGTGGAGGGTGGTATAGGTTGGAGCCAGGCTCTTTGTCCTATGAGAGGTCATTAGAGAAAGACGATATATTTTTTTTTCCTATTTATCATGTGGATTCTAACATAGTTTCTGAAGACATAGACAGGTAAAGGTCTGTCTTCCCTTTTCTTAACTTTTACAAATTCTGGCTTCTGGGTTGCTAATTTTTTGAAATACATAAATATATGTAGACCAACATGCTTTATATATCTATCAGACGTTTTTAGAATTTAATTCAGAATTCAGCTTACAAATGAATTTTTAAATTTAAAGGTTTCTGAGAATGAGTGAAAGGGAAAGAAAAAACCACCTGGTTGAAGAGGCAGAAGCCTTAATAATATCAAGAGGAGAAAAATGCTTACGTCTTTCTTATACAAACATGATAGTTTCTTCCCATTTACACAGGCTGAAAAATTAGTACTAATTAAGCAAATGGATTTTCTCTTTTATTCTTATAGGAAAAGGCATTAATAGCTGCTCAGCTGGACAATGCCATTGAAAAGGAATTACTGGAGAGATTGAAACAAGATACGGTGAGACACATGGAGCTTTAGGGTATAACTTTTGTTTCTTAGGTGTCGTGTCTTGCTAGAAAATATTTGGAAAACTGTTTTTAAAGCTGTTGGAAAGGTCTCCACCCTGATTTCCTCCCTGGAATAAATACATATCATTTAGACCTTGGCTTCTTCATTTGAATTCACTAATGCAAACACATAAAGTGCTCTGGTTACCCTTGATACTCTGCATCAGTGTGAGAGACCTTCCCCTCTCTGCCATTCTTTCCAACCTCAGTAAATGCATCAGTTATAGAACTCTGTATAAAGGCCATACTTTTGCTCCTCTTCCATATTACCCTAGTCTCTTTATTCCCTTTTAAAAAAGTAGTGTCACCTATAGACAAAATGTGATTAAGATTTATTTTTTACTCTTTCCCCTTCATTAGCAAAATTACATCTGTCCTAATTCATGGGTTTCATAGACTACCAAATTTTAAGTGCTCTACTTCCATCCTCATAGAAGTTACATGTTTGATATTAATCACTAATAATTTAAATCAAAATGGGTCTTTTTAAGACACTGCAAACTCTAGACTTAAAAATAATACAGAAATACTATGTATAAAATTAAGTAGTGTTACTTAAGACATTGAGGTAGAAAAATAGGTTGGACAGTGGAACTTGAAGTGTAATATCCAAATTTAGTTAAAGCCAGTCTGTGTTTATGTTACTCAGTATGGCGACATCTACAACTTCCCCAGCCACGCCTTCGACAAGGCCCTGGAACAACAGGAGGCAGAGAGTGACTCTTCAGATGCTGAGGAAAAAGAGGAAGAAGATGAAGAAGTAAGCCTTGTTTTTGTTTTGTCAAGCAGTGATCTATATAGACTATGTATGTTTTTATGTAATTGAGATATGGAATATCATCTTCCTACCCCTAACAGAAATAATTATTTGGTCATTTTGTTCCACCATGAGAATGATTTAGGTTCAGCAGTGGTTGCTTTGTTGTGGTAGTTCAGCCAACAGACATTGACAACTTTAATCTTACTTACTGGTATCTAAAGCTTATTCCTGCCAGGTAAAAAATGAAGAATCCTCATCAGTGGATAAATATACCACTAAGGAACCTACTGAAAATTATATTGGGTTTAATCTTACTATTAAATAGGAGAAGTGTTTGAATGGATAGTATTTTTAGAAGATGGGCTAATTGGCAAGTAGAACTTTACTTGTTTGGTATACCCTCAGGCTATTATCTATATGTAAAGCATTTTTATGGTACTTGAATTACAGGTTTTAGTTGGATGTACCAAGAATAATTTGTAAATCCCTCCTTATATACTGATTTTAGTCCATTAAAGTGAGGACATGTTACTTTTAATGATTTAAATCAGACATGAGAATTGAGATCTCTAAAAAAAAAAAGTCGTAATTGAGAAGTATTGATTTTGGAATAACTAGATACTGGCTGGATAATAAGTAGACTGATTCTGATTGTCATTTATGTACTTATTTATCAAAGAATAAAACTAGATGTTTAAACTTAATTTTCATTATGTATTTTGAACCTAACCATTATGTTTTTCTTTAGGACATAGGAAAAAGAGAATTTGTGGAAGATGATGAGGTAGATGAGAGTGACATAAGTGACTTCGAGGTAAGCTTTATGAGTCAAAGATCCTTTGGCCTTCAGCAGAAAGTATGGAGGGTTTCTGAACATGCACAGAGGCATATAAATTTTCTAGTTTGTTCTAAACTGAGAGAACAATGAAGGGAGTTTGGGGAACTAATCTAACATTCTTTTCCTTTCTCTTTCATTGTTTCTCTCCCCATACTAGGATATGGATAAACTGGTTGCCAGCAGTGATGAAGATCAGGATGATAAATCTTCAAGTGAGGAAGAAGGGAAGGCTCTTAATGCTAAACACAACGGCAAAACACCCTTGAAAGGACCTTTGCTGAGAAAGCGAGCCTATGTAGAGATAGAGTATGAACAGGAGACAGAGCCCATGGCCAAAGCCAAAACCATGTGATTTCTCTTCCTTTACAAACAGCACTGGACGTTTCTAACATCTTCTTTTTTTGTATCTTAAACACACATACACCTCCAGTTTTTGCTCTTTCATGTTGTATTTAACACAGTGTTTGTGTTCTCAATATTTATGTCACTTCTGTGGGCAAGAAATCTGGGAAGTGAAGGAAAGCCTTAAATTGTTGAGTATTTTTATAGCATTTTTGACATATGTGTTGTAGTAAAACAGCTTGAGCCCAAGAAACTTAACAGATGAGTTCTTGAGGCTAGGATGGGATTGTGGGTGTAAATAATTCTAAATTTAATTTAAAATATAATCCACCCTTCTTTCCTTTGTGTGTCCCATGTCTTGTCCTCCTTCTCCCACCCCACCCCCAAACAAATTTTCATTTAGAAATGACAGGACTTAATATCATCCTTTCCCTACTCCCTTGGGGACAAAAGGAAATAAAGAAAAAGAAGATTTGTCTTATAATGCTTGGTGTAAAAAATACTTTTTCCCATAAATAATACCATTCATACCATCTGAGATAGAAAGAAAATCTTTTCATTTTTGAATAATACAAATCTTAAGTTCCATCAGAGTAAGCGCCTTCAGAAGCCTGTTGGACTTTTCTGACACAGCTCAGCACCTTGCCATCTTCACAGCTTTGGGGAATTTTGGCCAGGAGACCCTGAAATGTAAAACCAAACAGGCTTTGCCTTTTTTTAAAAAAAAGTATACACACACACACACACATACACAAACACACACACATGTGTATATGTACATGTTATTGTGTGCCGTCAAGTCGGACCCAACTCATAGCGACCCCTCCTTGGGTTTCCGAGGCGATACTACAGAAGTAGATTGCCCAACCTTCCTTCCAAGGAGTGGCTGGTGGGTTTGAACTACCAGCTTTCTGGTTTGCAGTCAAGTACCTTAGGCACTACACTATCAGAGCCCTGAACATATAGTTCAGGGGTGGGTGTGTGTGTGTAGTTTAGGGTTTTTTCCCCCCTTCTTATTTTTTCATTTTTGGTACTATACTCGAAAGTATGGATGACACTGGGGGCCAGTTCACAACAGACAGAAGTACTTGTGTGCTTGGAAACATCCTGCTGGCTCATGCAGAAGCAGTTTATACCAGCCAAGAGCAAAGTGAGTTGGACGCAGGACTTTGAAACTGCCTGATACTGAAAAACTGAGATGAAATATTTTTAATAGATAAATAAAACAATGAGGTATTCTAAGTATATTTAGGATTTGAAAATTTTCACTCTGCCTTTATATCTTTCAATGGAAGATTTCTAAATGGAGTAAGAAATGCAATAATTTATTAAATACATTCTAGTATATGCTATGGCTTTGAGAAGTTAAATCTCGGGGAACATGGGACCAAAGGAAGAATTTCCTTACGGATAAATAAGTAAGAGTATGGAAAACCATCCACCTAAGAGATGGGTACCACCAGTAAAACTGGAAATATTTCTGATGTTAGAAAGTGCCATCCTATTGAGGTTACTCTATTATTACTCCTTGGTGGCTTATAGCCCATTATGACTTTTTTTTTTTTTTTTAATTAAATTCAGAAGATTTGACCAAAACTTAAATTTTAAAACTCTTAATCATGATGGTTCTATTCGTTCTCTTTCGCCCTAGCCCCAGAAACGTCTGATGATTCTCTTGCCTTTTGGCCTCAACTGTCAGAAATAGCTTTCAAGGAAGAATAAGGTATTGGTTAAACTCTGTTGAAGGCTCAGAGATAGAAACTTGAAACCCTCCATGTTCATTTCCAGACGTGGTCAGGCATGTAAATAGTAAATTAAGTCATAGCAATTACCTAAGGATAATGAGACCCAAGTGAAACAGTCAGGGACTCTCCCTTACCTTTACCTGCCCTTGTGAGCAGTGGTCCAAGAGAATAAGGCAGTCTGTGGCCTCCTGTAACAAGGCTATCTTCACAGACTCAGATGTAAAGTTTGGGTCCCTTGCTACATCACATATCAGTTTTAGGAGAGTCTTCAGTAAGACAACAAGTCTGCAGGAAATCCTGGGCTCAAAAGAGAAACTATGTAAATAGTCTTAAGTCATAAGATAATAAAACTGGAAGGGACTTCAAAGACTATCCAGTGCAAAGCTCTCATCTCAGACTTGGAATTGAAATCAAACGACTTAAAAGACCACAGAACTAGAGGCAGAATCAGGATCCAGACTCCAGATTTCTTAACCTGAAGCCCTTGCCCTTTCTATAGCATACCGCCTACACACAGACACACTCTGGCCTTCCCCAAGTATTATATCCATAAGCTTGGTTTTATCTATTGTAAGGGAACATTATCTTCCTTAATGGCTCAAAAAGAGGAACCAGGTTCTTTTCTTACTAAAGACTTGTACTTTTGACCAAAGAAGAGGTACCCACAGTCCTTTAGCTTTGATGCCACCTTACACCTAGAAGTTAAATATAAAGTGAGGGAAATAAGCTTTAATTCTAGCACTCAGTTTATCAACATGAATGTTCTGTCATTTAATTTCAGATGCTAGCTTATTTATCACTTAAGCCAAACCTTTTTAATCCTTCTCAAAGTTTTCATCCCTTATCTTCATTTAAAAAAAATATTCAATGGTTTTCATTTCGTGGAACCTTCCATGTCTTCATTCAGTATCTCTTCTAGATAAACTCTCCTGCTCTATTCTTCACTTCTTTGAACCAACCCCACCTCCACACACACCAAACCTACTGCTGTTGAGTCACCTCTGACTCATAGCAACCCTATAGGACAGAGTAGAACTGCTTGATAAGGGTTTCCAAAGCTGTAATTTATGGAAGCAAAGTACCTGATTTTTCTCCTGTGAAGCAGCTGGTGATTTTAAACCACCAACTTTTTTAGTTAGCAGGTGAGCACTTAACCACTGCACCACCAGTGGACCTTCAAAAAAGCCATACCTACTGCCACTGAGTCAATTCTGACTCATAGTTACCCCCACTGGGTTTCCAAGGTGGTAAATCTTTGTGAGTAGATTGACCCATCTTCCTTCCATGGAGCAGCTGGTGGGTTTGAACCACCAGTCTTATGGTTAGCAATCAAATGCCTTAGGCTGTCTTTTTACACATACGGCATATTCATTTTCTAACCTCCCTATGTTTGTTCTCCTACTGAAGTCTTGTTTTCTGCTCTTTTAAGACTTGTCAATTAATTTAATTCAATCTCATTTGTCCACCTATTCATTCTACTCTAATCCATTCATTCTTCATTATCGGGTACTGCATATAGGAAAATTCTATGAAACATAAAGTGACTAAGGAAAAGGCTGTTGAGAATGAAAGTTTCTCTGGGTTCCTTTTACAAGAAAGTGAAAGGTGGTCCAGAATAGATACTTAGCTGCAGGGGTACTGTATTCTCTAGCTGAATTAAACTTTCAGTTATTTCATGCAAGAAAGACTTGCTGACTAGTGGCAGTTTGGGTTCAAGTTTACTGTTTCTAACACCTACTTCAACTGAGTGTTGGAATGCTTTCTAGGCAAGAATATCCTAAATTAGTATTCTCCTGGTCACTGCTCTGCGGTGTCAAATGATGTGCTATGAAGTGTTCCATTCTCAATTAGGTTTAAGGAACTTCATTAGGGTGAACACTTGCAGCACTTCTAAATGGCCCTTACATACTAATATGCATTATAAATCTAGAGAGATGTACAGTATCTAGGGTTTCCCACTTACAGGACCATAGCATATTTTTCTTTTTTAAGTATGGAAGAGCAAAGTACCTGGATGGGTATTCTTAAAACACCAGTCTAAGCCATTCTTAGGATATTCTTGAGTGTAAAAGAGAAATGATTTAATAGTTTCAGAATCCAGAACTAATACCTAGTGAAAGGATCAAAATATCAGCACCTGAAGTAACTACAGATTTATCTTTAGAATGCCACCGTCTCAGTTCAAAATCCTATGTTGTTGTTGTTGTTATGTGCCGTCGAGTCAGACCTGACTCATCACGATCCCTCCTTGGGTTTCCGAGGCAGCATCACTGTGGAAGTAGATTGCCCCATCTTCCTTCCGAGGAGTGGCTGGTGGGTTTGAACCGCCAGCCTTCTGGTTAGCAGTCAAGTGCCTTAGCCACTATGCTACCACAGCTCCCTCAAAAAATCCTATAAGTATGTGAAAATGGGAGGAATTCAAATGATAGCATGTACTTAATTCTTTTTACTGCATGTACATCTGGTACCAGTTAAACAGAAAACCAGCTGAGTTTTGCCATTTTAGCACACCTGTCTACTTGGCTGCTATACCTGGGCCAAGCATGCTGAATAAGAAGTTTTAGGGTTTCCAGTATCTTCAATCTAGCCTCTTCCTCTGGTCCATCATAAACCTCCAGATAACCAATGACGACTCGCTGAAGCCTCTTGAAGTGCCGGACAGTCAGGATCCCCAACCTAAAAATTAAAGAAAAAAATGTGATGCCAAAGAGTTGAAGTATGGAGTATGTCCAGACCAGCAGCCCAGGGCCTCACCTCCTCACAAAAGCTGGTAAGTTTCTTGCATAGGTCCTGCGTAAGAGAAGGCGGTGCTCTGGCTCCATGTGAGTCAGGATCAGTTGCAGAACCTCATCACAGTGAGTGGTAGGTCGAACAGCACCTCCCTTCCACTGCTCCGCTTTCTCCAGGACAGGGAATAAATCCAGCAGACACAAGAGCACAGCCTGGGAAGAAGCAAAGGGAAGAAACTATATTGTTTATCCACTTTGCATTCACTACCCTCACTGATTTTTCTTGGAATATCATTAAGCTATTGTCCTTGGGGGTCCATGTCAGGATTCTGAAAGATACTAAAAATAATATGTTAAATGTATATTACTTAATATTGCACAAATTCTTTATCTCTACATGGCAATGTCAAATAAGTTTATATCTTCCCCTTAACACTGTTCTTCGTTAATTTGTAAAATGGAAAGAAGTCACATGGGCAAGTAGCAGATGCCAGAGTCCCAGAGCTGAGATTTTAACCCAGATTTTAGGAGTCTAAGTTTAGTGATACTTACATGTACTTAAACCAATTCTAAATAGTCTAGGTTCTTTTGGGGTATTTTTTTTTCTCTTAGTTATTTTAAATCTTTTTTTTCCACCATCTCAAGAGCCCCAACATTTTTGGTTCTTAGTACCTGAATTCTCAATACCCAAAATAATATTTTACAAAAAGAGGGTTTAGTAAGAGAAACACGGTTGTTTCTACCTCTAATTTTACATAAATTATTTCTCGTCTTTAGAATGTTCTTCCCTCTAAGAAACTCATCTTAAATAAGAAAAATTTATCCTTCATAAGTGAGTATTAAAAAAAAAAAAAAAGAAGTACATGTCTCTTCTAGAGCTTCCTAAAACCCCAACAGCACCAAGCCCGGTTAGTTCCCTACTGTTGGATACTCCCTGCACTTTATACAAACTATTGTACTTATTACTCTGTATTGTAGATACACGTATAAATATTCATATATTTATAGAAATGTCCCTCCAAACGATTGTGAAAAGCCAGAAGTTCGATCTGACTAATTTACTCTTGGGACTTAAATGGTTCCTGACACAAACCAGTGTGTTCAATTAATGCCTGTTGGATGAATGATAACATGTTGAAATGCACAATATAGAGAGTCCAGTGTACATGTTGCTATAAAGCAACACAGAAGAAATGTTAGATGCTGTTGAGTCATCTCCAACTCATAGTGACCCTTTGCATAACAAAGTGAAACACTGCTCAGTCCGGTGCCAGCCTCACAATTCTTGCTGTACCTGAGCCCATCATTGCAGCCACTGTGTCAATCCACCTCATTGAGGGCCTTCCCCTTTTTCATTGACCCTCCACTTTACCAAGCATGATATTCTACTCCACAGAATGATCCCTTCTGACAACATGACCAAAGTAGGTAAGATGAAGTCTGGCCATTCTCATTTCCAAGGAGTGTTCTGGCTACACTTCTTTCAGGACAGATTTGTTAGTTTTCTTGGCAGTCCATGGTACTCTCAGCATTCTTCACCAACACCGTAACTCAAAAACATCAGCTGTTCTTGGGCCTTCTTATTCACTGTCCAGCTCTCACATGCGTTTGAGGAGACTGAAAATACCATGGCTTGGGTTAGGTGCACTTTAGTTCTCAAAGAGACATCTTTGCTCTTCAGCTCCTGAAAGAGGTTCTTTCCAGCAGATCTGCCCAATGCAATATGTCCTCTGATGTCTTGACTGCTGCTTCCATTGGTGTTGGCTGTGGAACCAAGTAATATGAAATCTTTGACAACTTCAATCTTTTCTTCATTTATTGTGACACTGCCCATTGGTCCAGTTGTGAGGATGTTCATTTTCTTTATGTTGTATAATCCATACTGCAGACCTTAATCTTCATCAGTAAGTGCTTCAAGTCATCTTCACTTTCAGCAAGCAAAGCTGTGTCATCTGCGTACCTCAGGTTGTTAATGAGTCTTCCTCCAGTCCTGATGCCACTTTCTTCATATACTCCATCTTCCCAGATTATTTGCTCAGCATACAGATTAAATACCAAAAAAAAAAAAAAAAAAAAAAAACGCACTGCCTTCAAGTTGGACCCAACTCATAGTGACCCCTCCTTGGGTTTCCAAGCAAGTATCACTATGGAAGTAGATTGCCCAACCTTCCTTCAAAGGAGTGGCTGGTGGGTTTGAACCGTCAGCCTTCTGGTTAGCAGTCAAATGCCTTAGGCACATACTGAATAAGTATGCTGAGAGGATATAGCCTTGACACACTCCCCTCCTAATTTTTAACCATGCAGTATCCCCTTGTTCTGTTCAAATGACAGCCTCCTGGTCTATGTACAGATTCCTCCTGAGCACAATTAAGCATTCTGGAATTCCCATTCTTCTCAATGTTATCCGTAATTTGTTATGATCATCACAATTGAACACTTTTCCACAGTTAATAAAACATAAGTAAACATCTTTCTGGTATTCTTTGCTTTCAGCCAAGATCTATCTGACATCAGCAATGATATCCCTTGTTCTACATTCTCTTCTGAATCCAGCCTGCATTTCTGGAAGTTCTCTGTCAATAAACTGCTACAACTGTTTTTGAATTATCTTCAGTAAGATTTTATTTGCATGTGACATTAATGATATTGTTCAATAATATCCACTTTCTGTGGGATCTCCTTTCTTTGGAATGGGTAAAAATATGGATCTCTTCCAGTCAGTTAGCCAGGTAGCTGTCTTCCAAATTTCTTGGCATAGATAAGTGAATGCCTCCAGGGCAGCATCTGTTTGTTGAAACATCTCAATGGGTATTCCGTCAAATCCTGGAGCCTTGTTTTTTGCCAGTTCCTTCAGTGCAACTTCAACTTCTTCCTTCATTACCATTGAGATCATATGCCACCTCCTGAAATGGATGAAGATCAACCAGTTCTTTTTGGTACAGTGACTGTATTCCTTCCATCTACTTTTGATGTTTCCTCCATCATTCAATATGTTGCCCATAGAATCTTTCAATATTGCAACTCAAGGCTTAAATTTTTTCTTCAGTTCTTTCAGCTTAAGAAATGCCAAATGTGTTCTTCCCTTTTGGTTTTCTAACTTCAGGTCTTTGCACATTTCATTATGATAACTGACTTTGTTTTCTCAAGCTGCTCTTTGAAATCTTCTGTTCCGCTCTTTTATCTTGTCATTTCTTCCATTTGCTTTAGCTACTCTCTGTTCAAGGGCAAGTTTCAGAGTTTCTACTGATAACCATTTTGGTCTTTTCTTCCTTTCCTGTCTTTTTAATGACCTTTTTCTTCATGGATGATGTTCCTGATGTCATCCCACAGTTCCTGTGGTTTTCGGTCACTAGTGTTCAATGCATCAAATCAATTCTTTAGATGGTCTCTAAATTGAGGAGGGATATAATCAAGGTCATATTTTGGCTCTCAAGGACTTGTTTTAATTGTCTTCAGATTCAACTTGAACTTGCATATGAGCAGTTGATGGTCTGTTCCACAGTCAGCTCCTAGCCTTGTTCTGACTGAACTCCTCCATTACCTCTTTCCACAGATGTAGTCAGTCTGATTCCTGTGTACTTCATCTGGCAAAGTCCATGTGTATAGCAACCATTTGTATTGTTGAAAAAAAGTATTTGCAATGAATAAGCCCTCGGTCTTGCAAAATTCTGTCATGCAATCTGCAGCATTATTTCTATCACCAAGGTCATATTTTCCAACTACTGGTGATTCTTGTTTCCAACTTTTGCATTCCAATCAACACATCTTGATTGTATGTTTGGTCAGTTTCAGATTGTAGAAATTGATAAAAATCTTCAATTTCCTTATCTTTGGCTTTGGTGGTTGGTGTATATTAACTGGCCTTCCTTGTACATCTATGGATATTATCTTATCACTGACAGCATTGTACTTCAGGATAGATCTTGTAGCATTCTTTGTGACAATGAATGCCATGAATTCCTCTTCAATTTATCATTTTCAGTATAGTAGATCATATGGTTATATGACTCAAAATGGCCAAAAGCAGTCCATTTCAGCTCACTAATACCTAGGGTATCGATCTTTATGTTCCATTTCATTTTTGACAACTTCCAATTTTCCTTGATTCATACTTTGTACATTCCATGTTCCTATTATTAATGGATATATGCAGCTGTTATTTCTTATTTTGAGTCATGCCACATCAGCAAATGGAAGTCCCGAAACCTATACTCTATCCACATCATTAAGGTCAGTTCTACTCTGAGGAGACAGCTCTTTTCCAGTCATATTTTGAGTGCCTTCCAACCTGAGGGACTCATCTTCTGGCACAGTATGAGACTATACTGGACAATGCTTCAGGGCTATTCATAAAGTTTTCCGTATCAGACAGTTTCACTGCTATTCATAAGGTTATCACTGGCCAATTCTTTGAGAAGTAGATGGCCTCTTCATTCTTCTGAATCTGTCTTGTCTGGAATCCAAAAAAAACAAACTCACTGCAGTCAAGTCGACCCCTAGCGAGTCAAGTCGATTCATTGTGACCCCTCCTTGAGTTTCCAAGGCAGTATCTCTATGGAGTGGCTGGTGGGTTTGAACCACCAGCCTTCTGGCTAGCAGTCAAATGCCTTAGGCACTATGCCACCAGAGCTCCACTGAAACCTGTCCACTGAAACCTGACCCTGCTGGTGTCTAAAATACCAGTAGCATAGCTTCTAGCCTCACAATAACACATAAGCCACCACAGTATTAACAAACTGACAGACAAGTGGTGGACAGAAGAAATACCAATTAATAAAATAGAACGTTTTCACAAAAAGCTGCCCTAAAGTGATATATGGGAGCTCTGGTGGTGTAATGCCTAAAGCATTTGACTGCTAACCAGAAGGCTGGCGGTTCAAACTCACCAGCCACTCTGCAGAAGGAAGATTGGGCAATCTACTTCTATAGTGATACTGCCTCAGAAACCCAAACGGGTCACTATGCAGTGAGTTTGGTTTTGGTTTGGAAGTGGTATATAACTGACTCAAATGAAGAAAAAGAACTGGCTTTTCTGTGGAGATTCAGGAATGTGGATGTCTGCTTGGTGCTGAAATGATTTTACTAGTCATTGCTACTTATATATTTTCAACATGGCAACAAGTTTTACTTAAATATTCTCACTTTCCAAAAGAGGAAAATGTCTCACAACTATTCCTACTCATGTGATGACATCTTCTACTCAAATTTGGAGATCCCAGACTGACAGTTATGAATGATCCCAGACTGACAGTTATGAATAAATCTTGCAATTACCTGAATGAGCTGGTGCTCCGGTGTGTACAGGTGGTTGAAAATGGCATGGTATAAGACCTGGGCCCTGTTGTACTGGAGCAAGTCAGCAGCTGGCTGCAATTAGACAAATTACCCAATTAAAAAAAAAAAAAGTTTCCTAGAGTTGACAATTTTAAAAACTGGATTATAGGTACATAGAAGTTTGTTATACTACTCTCTCATCTTTTGCGTATATTTTAATTTTTTTGTATGTATATTTTTAAAGTTCCATAATACAGAGTCTTACAAAAAAAGTTTCCCTGAGTAATCACTTGCCGATTTGGTTATAATCGTTTTCAGGTTTTGACTTTTTTTTGTTCCTTGAAACAGTCAACTGTTAATTACTCAAGGTCTAGTTATTCAATTTGATAGTAACTTATGCCTTCCCACTTCTTCTGTAATTATCCTTCTAGTTATTATATTACCTATGGCACATAACTACTAAGTTGGCAGAGGAAAAGTATAGGGAGTGAAAATATGAACAAGTTGATTTAACGGCTTAGAAGCTTTAATAGAAATCCAGATAATAAAAGATATATAACTCAACAATAAAAAGACAAATAACCAACTCATAAAACGGACAGAGAACTTGAATTTCATAAAAGAGGGCATTAAAATGGCCACCAAACACATGAAAAGATGCTCAACATCATTTGCCTTCAGAAAGATGCAAATCAAAACCACAATAAGATACAGAAATACCATTTGGCCCAGCAATTCTATTACTAGGAATACATCCTAAAGAGGTGAGAGACAGTGCATGAACAGACATATGTACACCTATGTTCATCGCAGCACAATTCACTATAGCAAAGATATGGAAACAACCAAAATGCCCATCAACAGATAAGTGGATAACCAAATTATGATACATGCGCACAGTGGAATACTATGCAACCCTAAAGAATAACGTAGAATCTGCAAAACACTGCATAACGTGGATGAACTTGGAGGACATTATGCTGAGTGAAATAAGTCAATCACAGAAAGACAAGTACTGTATGAGCCCATTACTATAAAAAGACAAAGAAGGGTTTGCTTGTGAAAGGGGACTCACTTTGTAGATTATAGGGGTGGGGAGGGAAGTTGTTGTTGTTATGTGCTGTCAAGTCAGACCTGACTCATAGCAACCCCTCCTTGGGTTCTCAAGGCAGTATCACTATGGAAGTAGACTGCCCAACCTTCCTTCTGAGGAGTGGCTGGTGGGTTTGAACCGCTGGCTTCTGGTTTGCAGTCAAGATGCCTTAGGCACTACACTACCAGGAGGGGAGGGATTAATTCCAGGCTAGTTGGGGCCTACATACTGACATGGGTAAGGGAAGAGATATATGGATAAAGTCTGTGACAACCATGATAACATTAGGAAAAGGGAAGACACTGAATTGTGCACACAGGAGAGAGACGATAGATACTAATACCAACCAGTTTGCCCACAATACTGCATTATCACTAACACCAAACACCAGGCTACAGATAAACACATAAACACCTGAGATGATCAGAGAGCAGTCAATGAACAGTAGTATACTCTAGACCAAGGATATATTCAGCTCAGGCTAATCTTGCACAGATACCAGTGATACAAAATACCTGCAATCTTTACAGAAAAAATAGAAGACAGAGAGTAATCCCTCACAGACACCCAGACCCTATGGGAGAGAGATCCAATAAATCTACTGCCTCAGGACCATAGTACTGGGGGACACCAGACTCAACTGGCACAACAAAATACATAAAAGCCTTGTTCCTCATCCTACATTGGTCAGTAGTGACTGGGATCTTAAAAGCGGCCATCTAAGATGCACCTAATGATCTCCTAGCATCAGAAGTGAAGAAGAGTACAAAAAAAAAACAAGGGCATTGGAAGCAATCAGCCATAGGACACAATGGCCCTTGAGACAAGAAGAACTAGATGGTGCCCAGCTACCAATGCCAATCACTTAGAAAAGGATCAAATTTGGAGATCCTGGATAGAGTGGGAGGAAAAACATGGAACAAAATCCAAAAACTCAATAATGATCAGAATTACTGGTTTGATGGAGTCTGATGAGACCCCCAATACTATGGCCCTGGGATACATTCTGTGCCTGGAATAAACTCACTCCCAGGGTCTGGCTCTCAGCCCAATGTACATGCAGACAATTCAACCCAGGGTGATGCACCCACATACTCTATGGAAATATATCCCTTAGAGCAATAGACCATGGGGCACCAGAGGGGCAACATTCACATGGAGGAAATGCAGGACAAACAGGAGTGCATAACTATGAGGGGCACAGGGGGAGGGTTACTCGCAGGGAGGGAGGATACTGGATTACGGTTGGGCATGGTAAATGGGGAGTGAAACTAAATGTACATGTAATGTTGAATGTAAAACAAACTCTTATAATAAAAGCCACAATGAGATACCATTTCACTCCTACTAGGATGACTAGGGGCTCTGGTAGCATAGTGCCTAAGGCACTTGACTGCTAACCGGAAGGCTGGTGGTTCAAACCCACCAGCCACTCCTTGGAAGGAAGATGGGGCAATCTATTTCCGTAGTGACACTGCCTCGGAAACCCAAGGCGGGGTCGCTATGAGTTGGATCCTGCTTAACGGCACATTAACAACAACAGGATGGCTAAGATTAAAAAAATAATAATAACAACTGTTGGTGAGGATGTGGGGAAATTGAAACCCTTATCCATTGCTGATGGGAATGTGAATGTAAAATTGTAGATCTGTTGTGGAAAACAGTGTACCAGTTCCTCAAAAAACTAAAAATAAAACTACCATATAACTCAGCAATTTCACTTAGATATATACCCAAAAGATTTGAAAGCAGAGACTCAAACAGAGACATGTACACCAGTGTTCATTGTAGCACTATTCACAATATCCAAAAGGTAGAAACTACCTAAATGCCCATCAACAGATGAACGGATACACAAAATGTGGTACTACTCATCAAGTAGGAGAAATGAAGTTTTGATATGCTACAATATGTAAGGAGTTTGAATACATTATAATGAGTGACATAAGTCAATCAATCACAAAAGGATAATGACCTCAAAGCTGATGACTGTAATTGCTGTCCATAAGTTGTACACTTGTGAAAAGCTGAATTCGCAAAGTTGTGTGACAGACATAACAACAACAACAGAGAGTAGCTGCTGAGGCTGGTTATATACAATCAAACACATGGGATTTGGTTCCTTGATTTGGAGGTTTAGGGTAATGGTTTCATGGGACACCCTAGTTAAATGGCCTAATATGGTATTTAATGCTTCTGTTTTATCTCCTAGTTTGCTGTGTAGTGCCTGAGGTCTTAAAAGCTTGTCTTAAAAGCAGCCACCCAAGGCACTGCAATTGGTTTCTATTCACTTGAAGCAAAAGAGGAAGAACGACAGTCAGGAATAGGAGGATGTGGAATGTGTGGCTAATTATTTCCATGAACAACTGCCTCCTTTACCATGAAACCAGAAGAACCGGATGGTGCCCAGTGATCATTACTAAACATTTTGATCAAAGATTCTAAAAGAATTCTGATCAAAAGGGGAAAATATACAACAGAAGTTCAAATTCTCATGGACTCCAGACTTTATGGAGCCATGGACGGTGAATGAGCCCCCAAAATTATTTATGGAGCCATGGAGGGTGGATGAACCCCTGAAATTATTGTTTAATACTTAAAACAAAAATATCCCTTGAAGTCATCTTAAAACCAAATAGTTTAGCTTAACTAGTAAAGAATGTCTGCCATGGAAGAGTATGAAGGGATGGATACTGGGAGGAGGTAACTATGGGGAGGAAGTGGGAGGGGAGCTGCTGCATTGTAAATTTTGGTCAATGACATGAGACAAAGTATATGTGAACTGCTGTATGAAAAGTGAATTTACTCTGTACATCTTCACCCAAATCCTAAAAAAAAAAAAGAAAAAAAAAGAATGTCTGCCATGAACACTGTGCTCTTTTAAGAACTATCTATATGGGATCAAACTGACAATAGCAATTCAAAAGATTAGAGAGGACATTTTGGGGCAGTGAGTTTATGTTAATGGGGAGGAAAAACTCAAAAGGAGTGTGAGAATGGTTGCACAACTCAAAACGTTGCTAAACTGTACATGTAGAAGCTACTGAACTGGTGTATGCTTTACTATGCATATTCTCAACAACAACAAAATAAATTATAAAAAATAAATAAATATATGATATAAATGGGTAAGAATAAAATAGGCCTAGCATAAATGAGGAACAGCCATGAATAATTTAGTTTGACTCATCAACACACATGATAGAAAGCAGAGGCTTCTTACCACATTAAGCACAATGTGATGGAGGCAGCGTATGCCCAGGATTTTGTTCTCCATTTGGTAGTCATCTGAGATGAGCAGTGATGGGGGAAGTATCCTTTCTAGGTGTTGGTTCAGCCAGGGTCGAGTAATCTGTTGCAGAGTCCATGAGAAAACATGTTTCGTGGCAGGGTTATTTTTCCAGGATTCCCTAAGTGGAAATATGAAAGCACATTAAATGATACAGTGTTAAGTAGCAAAGGAAATTAAGCAGTTCAAGCTGAACAGAGTATTTTACTGACCTTGAAAATACACATCCCACACAACAAAACTCTTGATTTTATACATTTTAAGATTCAGATCAAAATAACTTACATAACTTATATTCAATACATTTAATAATCATACTGGGCTCTTGGTCTAAAGGTTACACAATGAGAAGTAACTATTTACAGCCACAGCTATGTAAAAGGCCTATGGTAATGATGGTGGTGGTTACAGAGAAGAAGTGTTATGAAGGGAGAGAGGATAAAGGAAGTATTTGTTGTTATTTATTAGTATAAAGGGAAAAAATCAGTATTTTAATAATAATCCATAGCTTGTAAAATGAGTTTACACACATTACATAATTAATTCTAAAATAACTGTTATTAGGTAATATTATCTTAATATTACAAATACAAAAAACAAACAGTGAAACTGAAATTCAGAGAGGCTGTCTGGCATGGTCCTACACAAAACTAATAAAAAGAAGTATACAACTCAAAAACCAAGCCTTATAACTCCAAATTCTTGGTAATATGAGTTACGAACACATCTTTTTTTTTTTCACTCCAGCACTACAAATCTTAACATACAAAGTAGCAAATGGAAGCTCACAGAAAATATTTTAGCTAATTGGAATCTCAAGGGTTTTTATATTTCATCTCAAGTTTCTAATAACTAACTGTCTAATAAATAGCAATGAGTTCTAAAATGCCTAAGTGTAAAACTCATACCTAAGTCCTCTCCAAACTCCCATCCCCACCTAACTTAAGAAATTTAAATCCAAGTAAGTAGGAAAGAATTTCCAGTTTTACCAGAACAATGGTCATCAGGCCTGGGAACGGCACTGAGAAACGGACACCTGAAAGACCCGGACTTTAATTTCAAGTTTGTCACTGTCTAGTTACATCATTTATACTAAACAACAACTTTCATGACTCTTAAGAGATTAACTATTGCAACATCCTTGTTTTACTGATGCAGTCACTGAGTGATGCAAAGATTTAATGCGTCCGGCCACTAAAAGGCTGGAGGTCAGAGTCCATCCAAAGATGCTAGAAAGAAAGACCTGGGCATCTACTTCAAAATATTTAGTCACTGAAAGCCCTATGACAGCTCCACTGTGACACACAAGAGTCAAAACCACTGGATGACTACTTTTTATGCTACTGATGAAAAACCTATGAGCTCCAACATTATGCTGAAGCCCGTCTTATGGCCCTTTGGGCCAAGTACTCACTTATTCAAATCGGGTTTGAGAAGCCCCATAATCATAGTAAATCTCCCTTTCTCTTCTTCATTTTCTCCGTGAAGGAATCCTGCTACAGAATCACAGTTAGAAACTCGAAGCAATAAGGATAGCACCTCTCCAGCAATCTCACGAGATCTTGGGCTGGTCCACGGTTGCTCTAAGTTGTGTGTGATGGCAAAAATATAGACTGGTCCTGCCAAGTGATGCAGGCCTGTCTTCCATGCAGGGCAGAACAGGGAATTCTTGGCAGTTTCAACTTTCCCAAGCAGCTTGAGAAACAGTAATCCAACTTCTGTGGCTTTCTCATCCACCCCAGAGCTGTCATCACGACTGCCCACCTCTTCCTTGGGTGGAGCAGCATACATTCCCAGGGCTTTGGCCACCTCCCCCAGCATTTCAGACATTCCACGGATTTGTGCTCCATCCCCCTCAAACAATCTGCCATATTCTGCAGCTTCTATTAGAACACTAAGGTCCTGAAAAACTGCATCTTTGCCGTTACCCCGTCGGGCCTCCTGGTAGGTAAAACGGTGCAGAATCTGCGAGATAGCCTGCCTGAGAGCGGCGGAAGACTGCCCTCCAGGCAAGAAACAGCTTTCGGGTGACGGATTTTCCCGAGAAGGGTCAATATCCATGGCGGTGAGAGAGTAGTTGGGCTATCAGAGGGCGAGAATGAAGACCCGAAGGGACCCACGAAAGACTGAAGGCAAGATCACCTGGAGTCTGCAATTCTCCGAAGAACAGACTAAAACTTAAGAATAAAGAGTATGTAAAGCCAGGGACGAGGAGTACTGGTGACGCAGTGGTTAAGCCCTCGGCTGCTGAGGCGGCTAACTGAAAGGTTGAGGATTCGACTCCATCAGCTCCGTGAGAGAAAGGTGGGGTAGGCAGCTTCCCTAAAGATTACAACCTAGGAAACTCTATGGAGCCGTTCTAATCTGTTTTATATGCTCACTATGAGTCGGAATCTACTCCACGGCAGTGGGTTTGGAAAGCAAGGGACCCATCAACGGAAATGAGGTTTTCTGAAGTATTAACAGAGTCTCAGAGTCCCAGCCATGAAGTGGATAAATTACTCTGGCCTTTTTGAGAATGTATAGAAAAACAAACGACAAGAAACAAAAGGAGTTTAAAGAATAAACTCCAGAAGCAGGACAAAAAAATCGACCTGTCAGGGGCTCCCAGGGATCCACACCAGCTACATCACTGCCGCAAAGCACAAAGTTGACTTCCGCCAATACTGCCGCAATGCTTTGCCGGTTCACGACCTATGGTCGTAAAGCAGTAGAGATCCAGGTTCAGTAAAGGGAAGAAAGGTGGAGCTGTGGTAAATATATTTGCATAGATAATATTTCTCTCTCTAAATTTATATCTGATTTCGTGTATTAAAGTAGAAACGAATATAAAAATATCAGAATATATGTAATTATTTAAGTGTATAGGATTTTATATGCCAGTACTGAATATATCTGCACCACTTTTGTCACCCTTTCTGTAAAGACGGTAGCACCCACTCGGGATTCCTCAACGAAGACTTATTTTCGATCCTTTTCCGGTTCATAAGCGTGATGATTGGGTATTCACACTTCTGTGTGATATGTGCCTCCCTCAAATCTTGTTACGACGTCGGCACATTACCCGTCTGACGTGAACTGGGGGGATCCTTTTCTTTGACCGCGTTGTGAGAGATTATTTTTCCTATACTAAGTCTACCAGTGTAATTTTTTTGTGTCACTGGCTAGTTGGAAAAGCTGGAATGCAAGGTTCTCCCGATATCTCTACTTTCGTGATTCTGCTTTACTCCCTTAACCTGCTCTGTAGCATGTATGCTAGTTGCCCATGTGTCAGTACTATTGCTCCATAGGATTTTCAAAGCTGTAATGTGATCTTCCAGAAGCAAATCACCAGGCCTGCCGTCCGAGGCGTCTCTGGGCCCCTGGGTGGGTTCGACCTCCTGACTTTCCTCTAGTGGTCCGGCTGGTGATCCTTTCCAAAAAAACAAAAACAAACTCACTGACGACTCATAGAGACTCCCTTTAGGTTTCTGAGGTAATCCTTTAGGTGTTTTGAAATCTAATGCTAGTGTTAAACGATGAGTTAGGAATTACTCTGCTCTGATCCCCCTGATCCCGTGGGACCCCCAAGAAAGGCGTGTCGCCAGCATTGCTGAGTCCAGCTCCAGCCCCGCCCAGCGATGCGAGAGTCACGTGCTCCTGGGCAGCCGCTCGCAATACTGTGTCTGGGCGGCAGGTGGCGCCTGGAACGAGTCCGAAAGAGACTTCTGTGTTGAAGAAGACACAGAAGCAGCTTGCGGTGCTCCTAGATCTTGCAGGCTCGGCGGGGATGCGGGAACTAACTGTATTCGGTGGGGTGTTTACAAGCCAGGGAAGCACGGCCCCGTAAGACTCTCTGTTCTAAGCAGTCTCGCACCACGTAGTCATAGCTTGTCTCTCTCGCTGCGGGTTCCCTGGGAGTGGAATTTGTGTTCAGTTTACTTTCGGTTTCCCAGGAGCCGGTCACGGTGCCTGGCCAACCTTGAGAGTTTGCCCCTGACTCTCACATAACTTCCACGTTGTTGTTGGAGCCCAAGCAAGGAAACTTTGTGTTTGTCAAGGGATTAACGCGAGTCCAGGCAGCCGGCCCTCGGACACTGGGAGGAATCGCAAAAGAAGACTCGAGAGGTCTTTGGAGGGACTGCGGGCGCCCGTCTTCATCCCGGGAAGCCTCGGTCTTGCTGCTGCTGCACAAACCTGCACTACCTTGCCGGCGGGCTTAGGTTTGGTCGAGCATCCAGTTAGTCGCCTCCAGGCTTTGGCATCTCTCCTGCCTCCTGGGAAGCAGGAGTGCTAAGTGCAGAAGATGCCCCCCCCCTCCCCAAGAATCCAGAGAAAGCGCTGCGGTGTCCTCCGATCCTGGAGTCTCCAGGGGTATGTGTGTGTGGCTAGCAGTGTCAACAGTCCGTTCTTTGCCCGAGGAGGTGGCCACTCTGTAGGGGACGTAAAGTACTTAAGGGGACGTCCTTCTTAGTACAATGTTTGCAACTATCCTAGCTGCAATTTCTTCCTTCTTTCCTGCATTTCTTAATTTCTTTTTGCTGTGTGACCTTGGGCAAAAGTTAGGTAACTCTGTGCTTTAATTTCTTTAGTGGTAAAAGGTGAGTAAAAATAGATTCTACCTCTTCGGGCTGTTATGGAAATAAAGGAGGTAATTATATGTAAATAATGATTGACCCATGGTAAATAGGTGGGTTTTTAAAAAAAAAAAAAAAACGCTGACATCTTTGAGTCAATTCTGACTCATAGCAACCCCCATTGGGTTTCCAAGGCAGTAAATCTTTATGGAGCTGGACCGTGAATAAAGAAGACGGAAGAAGAGTTAATGCTTTTGAGTAGTGGTGTTGACGAAGAATAGTGAAAGTACCATGGACTGCCAGAAGAACTAGCAGATCAATCCTGGAAGAAGTGCAGTCAGAATTCTCCTTGAAAGTGAAAATGGCCAGACTTTGTCTCACCTACTTTGGTCATCTTGTCAGAAGGGACCATTCCCTGGAGAAGGATATCATGTTTGGTAAAGTGGAGGGTCAACGAAAGAGGAAAAGGCCCTCCACGAGATGGATTAACACAGTGGCTGCTCAGGTATAGCAAAGATTGTGAGGCTGACGCAGAACTGGGCAGTGTTTTGTTCTGTTGTATATATATATATATAGGGTTGCTATGAGTGAGAGCCGACTTGATGGCACCTAACAACAACAACAACAACAAATCTTTACAGAAGTAGCTCGCTCCATCTTCCTTCTTCAGAGCAGCTGGTGGGTTTGAACTTCCAGCCTTTTGGTTATCAGTCAAATGCCTTAGGCACTGCACCACCAGAGATACCAGTGTCAGAGCTTGTTAAACCACAGCTCCTGTGTTACTTACCTTTTCTCTTTCCAGGGGGAATTTTGTAGTTAAGACCCTCCCTCTCTGCCTCTTTCATTTGGTCTTCCTTCTTTGACCAATTGGTGGCACTCATGATTTTCTAAGCAATTTCAAACACTGAAAAACCTTTTCCTCTCAAGGGGACTTTCCCATATAATGGCCCTCATTTGGATGTGGAAGCAAGATGCCAAACAGTAAACAGTTATTGTATCCCTCCTATATGCTAGAATCTCTTCTCTGCTCCACACGCCCCTTGTGCAAAGTGGATACAAGCTCTTACTTGGTTATAAAGAAAGTACTTGTAGAACTCTCCTGCCTCTACGCTATGAGTTTCCTGAGGCAAAAGACCATGCCTTTATTCCCAGTGCCTGGCACAATTTAGTCATGCAATAAATGCTAGTTGAACCCACATGTCCATCCACAGAGCACTGGCTGAATAAACCACGGTGCATGCACACAATGCAGTTCTGTGCAGCTGTACAAAGGAATGAGGACTGTCTCTGTGGCCCTCCATGGGACTACAGGATGTATTGTTAATTGAAAAAAAAAGCAAGGCAGAGGCTATTCACATGTTGCCTTCATGTGAGAAAGAAGGAAGAAATAGGAATAATGATGTGTGCATTTGCTTATATGCTAAAAAAGAAGAAATGGAAGTATAAATTGAAAACTAATAAAAGTGGTTACATCTTGGAAGGACGGGGAAAGAAATATGGATGAAAGCTAGACTTTTGCTGTTTGGAGTTTTGAATTTGGAATCATGTAAACGTTTTACGCAATTATTTTTAAAAAGAAAAAAGCATTTATTTTTTAAAAAAAGCTCATTAATCTAAGAATATATCAAGTTACTGGCATAAACAAACAGAAAGATAAGAAACTGACTGTAAACCAAACCCATTGCTGTCGACTCATAGCCAGCTGAGCCCATAGGACACAATAGTACAGCCAGATAGGGTTTCCAAGGCTGTAATAGGTTTGGAAGCTGACTCCCACCTCTTTCTCCAGCAGAGCTGTTGACCTTTCTGTTAGCAGCCAAACGCTTTAACCACTGCATGACCGAGGCTCCTTCAACTGACTTTAAAACTCATTATTTTGACTGTTTATTCTTAGTGTGACATATCCTAAAGACACAAAAAGAATGACAAGATAATTATATCTCATTTAGTAATAGTATTGCTACTAATAATATTGATATTATGATTTGAATACTATTATGTATATTTTAAATATTTCTGTGTAAATGAAGTAGGAAATAAGTAATTCTCTTAATATTTATTAGAAATAAACATTTTTAGCTCAAGAGGAAAAATCAGTGAAGTTCTAAACTCTGTAACCTGAAATTTGAATTGGCAATGCCATTCTGAAATCATGATAATTTTTCTGCAAAGGATATATATCCCTTCTTTTGGCCATTGAAAAGAGCAAGAAACAGTGACTGCTCAATAATGGCTATGAGCACCCTAGTGGCTAGATTCAGAATCTGAATGTCATTTCCCACTAAGAGGAACCAAGGCCCTTTGGAAATAACTGAGTTCAGACCTGGGGCAGGATTGCACAAGAAGATCAAGGTAGCTATCAAATTCTACTGAGGTCATATCAAAAGAACCCAAGAACCAAGATGAAAGGGCACCCTTTGGCCAAAGATGAACAATTTGAGCATCAAAATTAATAATAACTGTAATGGATTGAAACACATCAAATATATACAAATCCATTAATTCATAAGATACTTTTAAAATCCCTCATTATTCACCCTTGGATCACCTAAGGACTCAGCTCAGCTCTTTTTTATTTTGAAAATTGGTAAATAATCTGGTAGTGTAGTGCCTAAGGCACTTGACTGCTAACCAAAAGGCTGGTGGTTCAAAACCACCAGCCACTCCTCGGAAGGAAGGCTGGGCAATCTACTTCCGTAGTGATACCGCCTCAGAAACCCAAGGAGAGGTCGCTGTGAGTCAGGTCCGATGGCACATAACAACAACACAACTATCAAACATATACCCTGCAGTATTTCAGGGTGCTCACACAGTTAGTGAAGGCAATAAATGCAATAGGTCAGTTATTACTCATGCAACAAATGGCAGGTTGAATGAGAAAGTCACCGTTTACAATTCCTAATGAAGTGTTGGGACGAGGCCACAATCACCCATGACTGTTAAAATTATGAGGTGAATCATTGATGGGAAGTTTTCTGTCTTAATCAGGCTAACAAAACCTGAGCCCAACTATTTATCTTAACATCACTAAAAATGAAACAGTCAGATACCATATGGCTCCTGATGCAATAGGAAGTACACACCACATATGAAATATTCTTACACAAGAATTGACCCTAAATCTAATCAGGCTTCTTGACTTAACTACCAAAAGACAAGAAATAAGGAAGATAAAGAAGTAAAGACATTAAAATAGTGTAATCAGTCAAGTTCAGTGTATGACACAGTCTCCAAATTATCCAGTTTCTTTCTTTAATTAACCAACATGAAAGAAATGCAATAGAGGGAAAATTTACATAGATTAAAAGTATTAAAAGACGTATCAACAAATCTAATATTAGATATTGTTTGAATAAACAAATTATAAAAAGATATTTTTTAAAATAATCGGAGACATTTGAATACAGTTTGGTTACTAGATAAAGTGTCATTTAATTTGTCATCTAAAAAGGACATGTTGAAAGTTAAAAGAGGCACAACATAATTATACCAGTACAAAAGTGTAAAGTGGGTCATCATGATATTGGACAATTTTTTGTAATTGTTAATTTTTTAGATTGATAACATCAAACTCACCAGCCACTCCTCGGAAGGAAGATGGGGCAATCTACTTCCGTAGTGATACTGCCTTTGACCCAAGGATGGGTCTCTATGAGTTGAGTCCGACTCAACAGCACGTAACAACAACAACAACAACAACAATATTTATGTTGTAAACTATTTGTTAGAAAAGTAATTCTTAAACTTTTTAGTCTCAGGACCTTTTAAACCAAAACCAAACTCACTGCCATTGAGTCCATTCCGATTCATAGCGACTCCTCCTTGGATGTCCGAGGTGGTATCTCTGTGGAAGTAGATTGCCCAGTCTTCCTCCTGAAGAGTGGCCTCCTGGTTAGCAGACAAATGTCTTACATACTACACCACCAGACCCTTTAGACCCTTAAAAATTATTGAGTCATGTTCACTAGGATGCTAGAATGAAAAACAAAACAAAAAACATGGAAAATAACAGCTTTTGGTGAAGATGTGGAGAAATTTGAACCTTCATACATTGTTGGTAATGTAGTTGCTGTGGAAAACAGTTTGACAGTTTCTCAAAAAGTTAAGCATACAGTTACTATAAGACCCAGAAACTGCACTGTTAGGTATATGCTACCCAAGAGAACTGAAAACATAAGTTCATACAAAAACTTGTACACTAATGTTCATAGCAGGATAATTGCCAAAAAGTGGAAACAAACCAAATGGTCATCACTGACAAAAAAAATAAATAAAATGTGGTATATCCATATGTTGTCGTTGTTATTAGGTGCTGTGGAGATGTCTCCAACTCATAGTGACCCTATGTACAACAGAACGAAATGTTGCCCATCCTGTGCCAACCTCATGATCCTTGCTATAACTGAGCCCATCGTTGTAGCCACTGTGTCAATCTATCTTGTTGAGGGCCATCCCCTTTTTCGTTGACCCTCCACTTTACCAAGTATGATATCCTTCTCCAGGGAATGGGCCTTTCTGACAACATGACCAAAGTCGGTGAGCCAAAGTCTGGCCATTCTTGCTTCCAAAGATTCTGGCTGCACTTTTTCCAGGACAGATTGTTAGTTCTTTTAGCAGTCCATGGTATTTTCAGTATTCTTCACCAGCACCACAACTCAAAAGCTTCAACTCTTCTTTGGTCTTCCTTACTCATTTTCCAGCTCTAACATGCATATGAAGCAAATGAAAATACCATGGATTGGGTTAGGTGCACCTTAGTCCTCAAGGAGACTTCTTTGCCCTTCAGCACTTGAAAGAGGTCCATAAAATAGAATATTATTTAGCTGTAAAAAGCACTGAAGTACTGATACAGGCTACAACACAGATAAATCTTGAAAACATTATGCCAAGTGAAAGACGCCAATCACAAAAGAACACATATGGCATGATGCTAATTATATGAAATGTCTGTAATAGGTAAATCCAGCCAGAAAATAGGTTAATGGTTACCAGGACACAGAGGGAGAGGGTAGACTGGGAGTGACTGCTAACTGGAATGGAGTTTCTTTTTGAGGTAATGAGAAAGTTCTGGATTTAGATAGTGGTGATAGTTGGGTTTGTCCTTCCTTTCCAAACCCTTTGTTTACCTATCCTTGGAAAATCACTCTCATTGTATACCACATGAATGGCACACCAGGAAGTGTTCAACAGGAAGATCTAGGGGAAACCAACAGCATTTCTGAAAACTAATTAACATAAACTGGAAATGTCTTTAAGGAGATCTGGTGATGCAGTGGTTAAAGCATTCAGCTGCTAACCAAAAAGCTGACTATTTGAACCCACCAACCCCGCTACACAGGAAAATGATGAAGCAATCTGCTTCTGTAAAGATTTACAGACTTGGAAACCCTTCGGGGCATTTTTCTCCTGTCCTATAGGGTCACTATGAGTTGGAATCAACTCAAAGGCAGTAGAGTTTATTATTATTATTATTATTTATTTTAAGAGCTTTACATTGAACGTTACATGTACATTTAGTTCCACTCCCCATTTACCAAGTCCAACCCTAACCCAGTCTCCTCCCCTCCCTACCTTGTAACCCTCCCCCTGTGCCCCTCATATTTATGCACTCCTGTTTGTACTGCATTTCCTCAATTTGAATGTTGGTCCTCTGGTGCCCCGAGGTCTATTGTTCTAAGGAATGTATTACCATAGAGTATGTGGGTGCATCATCCTGGGTTGAGTGGTCTGCGTATACATCTTGTTAACAATTGGGCTGAGAGCCAGCCCCTAAGGGTGAGTTTTATTTCAGGCTCAGAAGGTATTCCAGGTCCATAGTATTGGGGGGTCTCATCAGACTCCATCAGACCAGTAATTCTGGTCATTATTGAGTTTTTGGACTTTAGTCCATGTTTTTCCCCCACTCTATCCAGGATCTCCATATTTGACCCTTTCCTGAGTAGTTGGCATTGGTAGCTGGGCACCATCTAGTTCTTCTGGTCTCAAGGGCCGTAATGTCCTATGGCTGATTGCTTCCAAATGCCCTTGTTTGTTTTTTCCTTCTTCATCACTAATGATACTAGGAGACTGTTAGCTGCATTTAGAGGGCCACTTGAAAGCTTTTAAGACCCCAGTTGCTACTCACCAATGTAAGCTGTGGAACAAGGCCTGTATGTATTTTGTTGTGTCAATTGAGTCTGGTGTCCCCCAGTACTATGATCCTGAGATGGTAGATCTGTTGAATCTCTCTCCCTTAGTGTCTGGATATCTGTGAGGGATTACTCTGTGTCTGTCTTCTATTGTTTCTGTAAGGATTGCAGATATTTTGTATCACTGGTGTCTGTGCAAAATTAGCCTCAGCTGAATCTATCCTTGGTCTGGAGTATATTCCTGTTCACTGACCCCCATCTGATCCTCTCAAGTGTTTATGTTTATTATCTGTATCCTGGTGTTTGGTGTTAATGGTAATGCAGTATTGTGGACACATTGGTTGGTATTAGCATCTGTAGTCTCTCTCTTATGTGCACAATTCAGTGTCTTCCCATTTCCTAATGTTATCATGGTGGTCACAGACTCCTTCCATATATCCCTCCCCTTACCCACATTAGTGTGTGGGCCCCAACTAGCCCAAAAATAATCCCTCCTCCTCCCTCCCCATCCCGGTAACCTACAAAGTGAGTTCCGTTTCCCAAGCAAACCCTTCTTTGTCTTTTTACAGTAATTAGCTCATACAGTACTTGTCCTTCAGGGATTGACTTATTTCACTCAGCATAATGTCCTCCAGGCTCATCCACATTGTGAGATGATTCACGTATCCCTCATTAGTCTTTAATGTAGCATAGTATTCCATTGTGTGTATGTACCATAATTTGGTTATCCATTCATCAGTTGATGCACATTTAGGTTGTTTCCATCTCTTTGCTATAGTGAATTGTGCTGGGATGAACATAGGTGTACATATGTCTGTTTGTGCACTCTCACCTCTTTAGGATATATTTCTAGTAATGGAATTTCTGGGTCAAATGGTACTTCTGTTTTCAGTTTTTAAAGGAAACGCCATACCATTTGCCACAATGGCTGTACCATTTTACAATCCCACCAGCAGTGCACAAGAGTTCTAATCTCTCCGCAACCTCGCCAGCATTTGTTATTTTCTGACCTGTTGAACTTTGCTATTATTGCTGGGGTGAGATGATATCTCATTGTTGTTTTGATTTGCATCTCTCTAATTATTAATGAGGAGCTCTGGTAGCATAGAGCCTAAAGCACTTGACTGCTAACCAGAAGGCTGGAGGTTCAAACCCACCAGCCACTCCTCAGAAGGAAGATGGGGCAATCTACTTCCGTAGTGATACTGCCTCAGAAACCCAAGGAGGAGCCACTATGAGTCAGGTCTGACTTGACGGCACTTAACAACAACAACAATGATTAATGATCACGAGCAATTTCTCATGTGTGTGTTGGCTGCCTGTATATCTTCTTTGGTGTAGTGTCTGTTCAAGTCTTTTTGCCATTTGTGAATTGAGTTACTTGTCCTTTTTGGGTTGAGGTGTTGAAGTTTTCTATAGATTTTGGAGATAAGTCCTTTGTCAGATATGTCATAGGCAAATATTTTTTCCCATTCCATAGGTTCACATTTTATCCTTTTGATGAAGTCTTTAGATGCGCAAAAGAATTTGATTTTTAAAAGATCCCAGTCATCTAGCTTTTTTTCTACCTCCTGCATATTCTGGGTTATGCTTGATAGTCTATTTATGCCATAAATTAGGGCTCCCAGATTTTCCCTTATTTTATCTTTGATGAATTTTATAGTTTTGGGTTTTACTTTTAAGTCTGATCCAGCTTAAGTTTGTTTTTGTGTATGGGGTGAGGTATGAGTCTTGTTTCATTTTTGTGCAGGTGGATATCCAGTTTTGCCAACACCATTTAATAAAGAGGCTGTCTCTTCTCCATTTAATGGGTTTTGGACCTTTGTCAAAGATCAGTTGTCCATAGATGGATGGGTCTATATCTGGACTTTCGATTCTGTTCCATTGGTCTATCTGTCTATCATTGTACCAATACTATGCTGTTTTGCCTACTGTGGCTGTATAGTAGTTCTTAAAATCCAGGAGTGTGAGACCTCCCACTTTGTTTTTCTTCTTCAGATGTGGTCTGCTTATCCAAGGTCTCTTTCCTTTCCATATGAAATTATTAATTGTTTTTTCCATGTCCTTAAAAAAATTTTTTGGAATCTGGATTGGGATTGCATTAAATGTGTAGATTGCTTTAGGTAGTACTGACATTTTCACAACATTCAATCTACTTATCCATGAACAAGGTAGGTTCTTCCATTTATGCAGTGCCCTTGTCTCTTGTAGCAGTGTTTTATAGTTTTTTTTTTGTTTTTTTTTTTTTGTATAGGTCTTCTGTGTCTCTGGTGAGGTTTATTCCTAGATATTTTATCTTTTTAGTAGTTATTGTAAAAGGTATTATTTCCCTTATTTCCTTATCAGAGGACTCTTTGTTATTGTAGAGGAATTCAATTGATTTTGTACAGGATCATATCATCTGCAAATAGAGATGGGTATTAGTTCCTCTTTGCCAATTTGTATGCCTTTTATTTCTCTTTCTTGCATTATTGCCCTGGCCAGGACTTCCAATGCAGTGTTAAATAGAAGTGGTGATAGAGGACATCCCTGTGCTGGTTCCCATTCATAATGGGAATGCCTTGAGTCTTTCTCCATTAATAATGATGTTGGTCGTTGGCTTTACATATATGTCCTTTATTATGTTGAGGAATTTCCCTTCTATTCCTATTTTGCTGAGAGTTCTGAACAGGAATGGATGTTGGATTTTATCAAATGCCTTTTCTGCATCAATTGATATAATCATATAGTTCTTTTGTTTTCTTTTATGTGGTGGATTACACTGATTGTTTTTTTGTTTTGATGTTGAACCACTCTTGTAAACCTGGTATGAATCCCACTTGGTCCAGGTGTGTTAATTTTTGTTATGTTGTTGGATTCTGTTGGCTAGGATTTTCTTAAAGATTTTTGCATCTATGTTCATGAGGTATAGTGGTCTGTAGTTTTCCTTTCTAATGGTGTCTCCCTGGTTTTGGTATTAGTGTTATGCTTGCTTCACAAAATGAGTTTGGGAGTATTCCAGTTTTTCCATGATCTGGAATAGCTTGAGTAGCAGAGGTGTCAACTCTTCTCTGAATCTTTGATAAAATTCTCCAGTGAAGCCATCAGAGCCAGAACTTTTCTTTGTGGGAAATTCTTTTTATGACTTGTTCAATTGCTTCTTTTGTTATAGGTCTGTTCGAGTATTCAGTCCCTGAGTGGGATAGTTTAGGTAGGTCTTGTGATTCTAGAAACTTGTCCATCTCTTCTAGGTTCTCAAATCTGTTGGAGTACAGTTTTTCATAATATTCTGTCAGTATCTTTTTTTTATTTCATTTGGTTCTGTTATGATGACACCCTTTTCATTTACAATTCTTGTGATTTGGATTTTGTCCTTCTCTTCCTTTGTTAGATCTGCCAATGGTTTACCAATTTTCTTAAACTTTTTGAAGAACCAGCTTTTTGTTTTGTTGATTTTCTCTATAGTTTTTTGGTTTCTGTTTCATTTATTTCTGCTCTGATATTTATTATTTCCTTGCTTGTAGATGCTGTAGGATTCTTTTGTTGTTCTATTTCTTATTGTTGGAGTTGATGAGTTACAGTGTTGATTTTGTTTCTTTCCTCTTTTTTGATGTATGCATTTATTGCTATAAACTGCCCTCTGAGTACTGCTTTCACTGTGTCCCACAGGTTTTGGTATGATGTATCTTTTTTCACATTTGTTTCTAGGAATTTTTTTTAATTTCAGTTTTTATTTGTTCTATTACCCAGTAGTTTTTGAGCAGTGAATTGTTCAGCTTCCATATGTTTAATGTTTCTTCCTTGCTCTTCTTATTATTAATTTCTAATTTTAAAGCATTGTGGTCCGAGAAGATGCTTTGTAGTATTTCAATGCTTTTGAATTTATTTAGGCTTGTTTTATGTCCTAACATATGTTCTCTTCTGGAGAAGGATCCATGGGCACTGGAGAAGAATGTGAATTGTGCTTTTGTTGGGTGAAATGCTTTGTATATGTCTATGAGGTCAAGTTGGTTGATTGTATTCTTGAGCTCTTATGTATCTTTGTTGAGTTTTTTTCTTGTTGACCTGTCCCTCTTTGAAAGTGGTGTGTTAAAGTCTCCTACTACTGTTGTAGAGTTGTCTATTGTCCTTTTTAATTCAGTTAATATTTGCATCACGTATTTTGGAGATTTTCATTGGGTGCATAAATATTTATTATCGTAATGTCTTCTTTGTCAATTGACCCTTTCAGCATCATATAATGTTCTTTGTCTCTTATGATGTTTTTCAACTTAATGTTTATTTTATCAGAAATTAATATTGCCACTCCTGCTCTTTTTTGGTTACCATTGGCTTGGTATATTTTTGTCCATCCCTTAACTCTTAATTTGTTTTTATCTTTGCAACTAAGGTGGGTTTCTTGAGGACAGCATATTGATGGGTCTTTTCTTATCCAGTCTGCCACTCTCTTTCTCTTGATAGGTGCATTCAGTCCATTTACATTAAGTGTAATTAGTGATAGGTATGAGCTGATTGCTGTCATTCTGTTGTGTTTTTTTGTCATGTTGTTGGTGTTTCCTTGGCCCATATACTTTTCTATGATGAGTTTGGTTTGTTGCCTACTGCTTCCTTCCTTTTCTTCTTTATTGTTGGTTTTGTGCTTATTACATGCATATGTTTTCCTGCCTTCTGGATTTGCTTAGGGGGATTGTTAATTTTCCCTGTGGTTACCTTGGAGTACATTTTTGTCTCTACATGTTTAGTACAGTGCGTACTATGAAGATATTGTCCTGTTTTCCTCTCCATTTGGAAGTTTGTCCCTAGACGTTTTATTTCCTCTAATAGGTTAGTTGCTATTGTCGTGTGCTGATTGACTTCCTTGGTTTTTAGTGTACAATGTTTTATGGTCTTATTTTGAGTGTCTATTTCTGATTTGGTTTTAGAGTTGATGCCATGTATCCTGATTTTGTTGATCTCTGTTGTGGGGTCTCTACTGGAAGGACTTCCTTAAGCATTTCTTGTAGGGTTGGTCTGGTTTTCACAAAATCCCTTAATTTCTGTTTGTCTGAGAAGGCCTTGATTTTGCCCTTATTTGATGGATAATTTGGCTGGATATAGGATTCTTAATTGGAAGTTCTTTTCTTCAGTGGTTTATATATGCTGTCCCATTGCCTTCTTGCCTGCATGGTTTCTGCTGAGTAATCGGAGCTTGACCTAAATGTTTGATTATTATAAGTAATATTTCTTTTGTTCCCGGGCAGCTCTCAAAATTTTTTGTTTGTCTTTGGTTTTGGAGAGTTTGATTATAATATGCCTTGGTGCTTTTCTCTTGGGATCTATCTTGTGTGAGGTTCTATGAGCTTCTTGGACAAATATCTTTTCTTCCTTCATGATATGGGGGAAGTTTCTGTAAGCAGGTCTTCCACAATTTTCTCAGTGGTTTTTTCCGCCTCTTCTTGTTCTGGAATTCCAATGAGTCTTACAGTTTTGTTTTGTTTTGTTTCTTCATGTCATCCCATAATACTTAGGTTCTCTTCATTTCTCTTAAATCTTTGTTCTGATTTTTCTTCATACAGGCTGGTGTCTAGGGATTTGTCTTCTAGTTGGGATATGCGTTCTTTAGCCAGTTCTAACCTACTCTTTTGTGCTTCTACTGTGTTGTGTAATTCTGTAATTTTGGTATTCATCTCTGGATTTCTGACTGCTGTTTTTGTATGAGTTCTGATTATTAATCTTGTTATTTTGTTCTTGAATGATTTTCCTAAGTTCTTCCAGGGAACTATCTGTGTTCTCCTTGCTTCTGTTTGGGGTTTCCTTAGGCTCTTAAAAAGCTCTATAAACATGTCTTCTAAATTCCTTCTTAGATAATTCTATTGCCACATCTTCCTCCATGTTTAATGAGACCTTTGTTTATGGTTTTGCTTCTAATGGCTGGTCCCATTTTTTTGTTTGTTTGATTTGAGGTTGCCTGCTGTTTCCTAGACATTTTGAGGTTGTCTTTAACTGTTGGTTATGTATTGACTTGTTCTGTCTTGGTTTTATGATTTAATATTTTGAATAGGTGAAGTTAGTGTATTTTATTTTTTTAGTTATTAATTCAGGTATGCTGAGTTGTTCTGCAGTTTTCTTTGTGATGGTGGAATCACTGTGTGGAATGTGGATTGGCTTTCTGTTTGTCATGAAGAGGGTTTAGAATTTGAACTGGGAGGTATTATGGTGGCTGAATATGGTTCCTTCTATTGGATGAGTGAGGTTATTGGCAGAGAAAGTGAGAGCAGAAGAGTGGAAGAAGGAAAGCTCCCCATTACTAGGGGCGGTTTCTAGGACTTTGAGCGGGCTAATAATGATAACGTACTATTATTCACAGGCCTGCAGCTCAATTTCAGCAAAGACTCCAGCTGCTATGGGGTCACCACTTCCCACCAGGCTCAGACACATGCAAAAACCCCACTCCTGAGGCCCCTTGGTGCCAACAAGCTGACCAAAGACAACTGCCCAGCTCCACAGTCTGCTGTGGGGTTTCCCTCTGGGCCCGCCCCATACACTGGCCCAGACTGTGATCCACTGTAGGAGTTCCTCTCTGGGTCTGCCCACTTATGGCGGGAAAGATCCTCTCAGTTTCAGTGATGCTGGAGCCAGGCCAGTGCCCACTTGTAACCTGTGATCCAATATTAGTGACAAAGTCAACTGTGGGCCCCTCAGTACCACTAAGCTGACCCAAGCCTGATTGGTGATCCACTGTGGGGTCACCTCCCCAGGCCAGCCCTCTTGCAACACCAGTATGCTCTCTGCTCAGGTTTCAGAGGCACTGGACGTGCCTGTTTGCACCTAGTCGACCCAAGTTACTGATAAAATCAGGTGTGAAGGTAGATCCTTGCAGTGATCACTTGTATGCTGGTATGGTCACTGGTATGCTGGTGTGGTGTGTCTTCTTCCTTAACCCAGGGAAGTCTCAGATGGTCTTTCTCAGTTGCCAGTTGGTGCTTCCCCAGAGAGGTCTCCAATAGCCTTTCTCAGCTGCCTGTTGGCACTCCACAGTATAGATCTTCTGATCTTGTTATTTTTTTTCCTCTGTCCCTTTCTCCTTTCTAATTTCACTCCCCTGAATTTGGTGCACTCTGACTCAGTGAGCTGTTCAGAGCACCAGAATCCCTAATTCAAAGTGCTGTACCTAGTTTTTCAAGCATTAACATGCTAGAGGGAATTTGCATGGTGATTACTGATGAGACTCCATTTTGAACCTCAGTAGGTTTGTTTTTTTGGTTTGGAATTGTTTTTACACTGAACCTATCCTCTCATTCAATCCACACAATTTAAATTAATGAAGTAGGCATTTTTGTCTAAATTTGTCTTTCTCTCCTGACTCTTCAGGTCTTGGAAAGCAATCTGGCAACATCCCTTCCAAGATGTCTGTGTGTATGAATGTGTTTATATATAAATATATATCTATCCTTCAGTGGTTGACTCAGTATAAGAGTCGTCAAATAATCTTATGTAAATCACTTTTATGTGGGAGACCCTGATTTGATTCCCAACCAGTGCACCTCATGTGCAGCCACAATTCATCTGTTAGTAGGGGATTGCATATTGCCATGATGCTAAACAGGTTTCAGCACAACTTCTAGATTAAGACACTAGAAAGAAAGGTCTGGTGAAAATCAGCCAGTGAAAAGCAAAACTTCCAAAAATCCACACTTGATAATCCTATGGATCACAATGGTACAATTCACATTCAATCATGAGGATGGAGCAGGACTTGGCAGCATTTTGTTCTATGGTACGGGGGAGTCTCATGAGTCTGCAATGAACTTGAGGGCAGCTGACAACAACAAATAGTATGGGCTCAGGACCAGAAGGATAAGCCAGTAAGTTTACTGCATCACTGTTTATAGGGTAAATAACCTGAAAACAAAGTGAAGGCTTATCAATTTTTCATCCACATTGGGGAACTCTCTAGTAATTTTTAAAAGAACGAAGTAGAGTTAAACCAGATGACTAGTATAAGTTTCCATGAGGTATTGTTAAATGATAAAAGTAAGATGCAAGAGACTGCCATGATCTCTCTCTCTCTCTTTTTTTTAATAAGGCTTAAAAAAAATAATGCCCTATTCTAGTAGATTCATAATGTAGGTATAAGATTATTGAATAAATAGAAAATATGGGAAGATATATCCTATGTTCTTAGTGTGGATGTTCTTGGGCATGGGTGGGAGAATGGTGCCAATATAGAGCATAGGGAAAGAGAGGAAGATATAAGACATAAGGGAAATAGGAAAAGGAAAGGGAAAAAAAAGATCACACCTTTTAAAAACACATATATGTGTTACCAAATACAATCCACCAACTTGACCTTATAGATATCTACAGAGCACCTCACCCAACAACAGCACAATATACATTCTTTTCCAGTGCACATGGAACATTCTCCAGGATAGACCAAATGTTAGGCCATAAAGCAAGCCTTCATAAATTTAAAAATATTGATATACTGCAAAGCATCTTCTCAGATCACAATGCTATGAAACTGAAAATCAACAATAGGAAGATCAATGGAAAAAGAGCAAACACATGGAAACTGAACAACACCCTCCTCAAAAACAACCGGGTAATAGAAGAAATAAAAAATGAAATTGAAAAAAATTCCTTGAATCAAATGAGAATGAAAACACAACCTACCAAAATCTTTAGGACACAGCAAAAGCAGTGATCAGAGGCCAATTTATAGCAATAAATACACACATATAAAAAGAAGAAAAGGCCAAAATCAATACCTTAACCCAAAATTTCCAAGAATTAGGAAAAGAGCAGCAAAAAAGCCTACAGTCACTAGAAGAAAGGAAATAATAATATGAGCAGAAATCAATGAAACAGAAAATAGAAAGACAATAGAAAAAGCAACAAGACCAGAAGTTGCTTTTTGAAAAGATGAATAAAATTGAAAAGGAAAAGAGGGAGAGAATACAACTAAAATGAATAAGAAATGAAATGGATGACATCACAACAGAAACAACTGAAATAAAAAAGGATAATATCAGGATACTATGAAGAATTGTACTCCAACAAATTTGAAAATCTGGAAGAAATGGACAGATTTCTAGAAACACACCACCTACCTAAACTAACACAGACTGATGTGGAAAAGTTGAACAGATCCATAACAAAAGAAGAAATTGAGCAGTCATTAAAAAAAAATACCAAGAAAAAAAAGTCCTGGCCCAGACGGTTTCACTGGAGAATTCTACCAAACATTCAGAGAAGAACTGACACCAATCCTACTCAAACTATTCCAAAAAATGGAAAAGTATGGAATCCTCCCTAACTCATTTTATGAAGCAAGCATAACCTTCATTCCAAAACCAGGCAAAGACATCACTCAAAAGGAAAACTAGAGACCAGTATCCCTCATGAATATAGATGCAAAAATCTTCAACAAAATCCTAGCCAATAGACTCCAACAATATCTCAAGAAAATAATTCATTATGGAATTTGCTGTCTAAATTTTCACCCAAATCACAATTTGAAAAAATAAAATAAAAAATAATTCATTATGACCAAGTGGGGTTAATATCAGATATGTAAGGATGGTTAAACATTAGAAAAACAATCAATGTTATCTACCTCATGAATAAAACAAAGGAAAAGAACCCCATGATCATATCAATCGATGCAGAAGAGTAATTTGATAAAATCCAACACCCATTCCTGATCAAAACTCTCAGCGAAACAGTAATAGAAGGGACATTCCTCAACATAATGAAGGGCATATATGCAAAACCAACAGCCAACACTATTCTCAATGGAGAAAGACTGAAACCATTCCCCTTGCGAACAGGAACCAGACAAGGATGCCCTCTATCACTACTTCTATTCAACTTTGTGTTGGAAGTCCTAGCTAGAGCAATAAGGCAAGAAAGGGAAATCAAAGGCATCCAAGTTGGTAAGGAAGAAGTCAAATTATGCTTGTTTGCTGATTATATGATCCTGTACCTAGAAAACCCAAGAGACTCCGTAAAAAAATCTACTGGAACTAATTGAGAGGTTTAGCATAGTAGCAGGATACAAGATCAACATGCAAAAATTGGTTAGATTACTTTGCACCAGCAGAGAGATTGCTGAGAGAGAAATGAGGAAACCGATACCATTTCCAATAGTTACCAAAAAAAATAAATAAATAAAATATTTGGGAATAAATCTTACCAGGGATACAAAAAACCTGTACAAAAAAATTTACAAAAGAGTACTTCAAGAAACCATAAGAGATCTACATAAATGGAAGAACATACCATGCTCATGATAGGAAGATTGAACATTGTGAAAATGTCAGTTCTACCCAAAGCAATCTATACATTCCATTAAATCCTAATCCAGATCCCATCAACATTCTTTAAGGATATTGAAAAGCCAATCACAAAATTTACATGGAAAGGAAAGAGACCTCAGATAAGCAAATCACTATTGAAGAAGAAGAACAAAGTAGGAGGTCTCACACTGCCAGATCTCAAAACCTACTACACAGCCACAGTAGTCAAAACTGCCTGGTATTGGTACAATGACAGACACAAAGACCAATGGAATACAATTGAGAACCCACAAATAGATCCATCGACCTAT
>NW_006921682.1:2368363-2369216 GCF_000298275.1 Orycteropus afer afer | reverse complement strand
TCAAAACAACAATGAGATACCATCTTGCTCCAGCACTAGTAGCAAAGTTCAACAGGACAGAAAATAACAAATGCTGGCAAGGATGAGGAGAGATTGGGACTCTCATACACTGCTGGTGGGACTGTAAAATGATACAACCACTCTGGAAAGCAGTATGGCAATTCCTTCAAAAGTTGGAATTAGAAATACCATTTGACCTAGCCATTACATTACTAGGTATATATCCTAAAGAAGGAAAAGAACTGACATATGCACACCCATGTTCATCACAGCACCATTTACAATAGCAAAAAGATGGAAACAACCTAGGTGTCCATCAACTAGGAATGGATAACCAAACTATGGTACACACAATGGAATACTATGCAACCCTAAAGAATAACGTACAATCTGCAAAACACTGTATAATGTGGATGAACTTAGAGGACATTATGCTGAGTGAAATAAGTCAGTCACAGAAGGACAAATATTGTATGAGCCAATTATTTTAAAAAGTCAAGAAAAGTTTATACATGGGAGGAAATTTTCTTTGTTCGTTACTAGGGGTGGGATGGGAGGAGAAGGAACACTGTCAGATAGGTAGAGACAAGTATTGATTTGGGAGAAGGGAATGGAAATGTATCAAATGTGAGTGATGAACCCCGTGGCACTGAGGAACAGGAAGACAGAGATAGTGCAAGGGAGGTACAGACAACAAAGATGAACCCTTTTGCACATTGTTGTTGTTGTTATGTGCCCTTGAGTCAGCCCCGACTCACAGTGACCCCTCCTTGTGTTTCTGAGGCAGTATCACTACAGAAGTAGATTGCCCCATCTTCCTTCTGAGGAGTGGCTGGTGGGTTTGAACTGCCAG
>NW_006921682.1:2366468-2367398 GCF_000298275.1 Orycteropus afer afer | reverse complement strand
GGAGGTAACTATGGGGAGGAAGTGGGAGGGGAGCTGTTGCATTGTGGGAAATTGTAGTCAATGTCATGAGACAAAGTGTATGTGAGCTGCTGTATATAAAGTGAATTTGCTCTGTAAACTTTCACCTAAATCGCAATAAAATTAAACACACACACACACATGTATGTGTCACCAAAGAGGATGTTCAAGTGGCCAGCAAATACATGAAGAAATGCTCATGATCATTAGCCATCAGAAATATGCAAATCAAAACAATGAAATACCATCTAACCCCAGCACTATTGGCAAAGTTCAACAAGACAGAAAATAGCAAATGCTGATGAGGATGTAGAGAGATTGGGACTTTCATACACTGCTGATGGCACTATAAAATGATATAAGCACTGTGGAAAACAGTATGGCAATTCCCTAAAAGGCTCAAATTAGAAATACCATTTGACCCAGCAGTTCCATTACTACATATATATCCTAAAAAAGTGAGAGTCAGGACAAGAACAGATATACGCACACCCATGTTCATCACAGTACTATTTACAATAGCAAAAAGATGGAAACTACCTAGGTGCCCATCAACAGAAGAATGGATAAGCAAACTATGGTACATACACACAATGGAATACTATGTAACACTAAAGAATAATGTAGGATCTGCAAAACACCCCATAACGTGGATGTAATTGGAGGACATTATGCTGAATGAAATAAGTCAGTCACAGAAGGACAAATATAGTATTAGTTCATTATTAGTCAAAGAAAGGTTTATATATGGATCATAACTTTGTTTGTTGGTTACCAGGGGTAGGAGGGGAGGGGAGGGAACACTGCAAAAAAGAAAAAAAAAATTCATTGACCCATGTCACTCTAGTTTTGTGTATTTCACTTACATAAGTTATATTTCAATAAAATGTATTTTAAATATATATATATATT
>NW_006921682.1:2330429-2352711 GCF_000298275.1 Orycteropus afer afer | reverse complement strand
TGAAGATACCTAAAGATAATTCTGTTGAATTCCTTATCAGAGAGTTCCAGTGCTGCTTCTTCCTCAGGGATGTGTTCTGGGTCTGTAACCTGTTCCCTTATTTCTACCACTTTATCTTGCTTCTTTGTGTGGACTGTGATGGTCTGTTTTCTCCAAGGCATTGTGGTATTGTATTAAGATCTCTGTTAATTGTTTGTGAAGAGCAGTCAAGGGTGATTCAGGCTCTTCTTTGTGGTTTTTTATCATTGTCCCATTGGTGGAGTAGGAGGTGCTGGCTCTTGCTTAGTAAGTGAAGTTGCAGGAGGTGTGGGTGTATTTGTATCTTATGGGGACTGTTGTTGTCTCCCACTCAGTTAGGCAAAAATTACAATTGAATAACCATCAAAAAAACTAAAAGCACATAGATAATAAATACACACTGAAATCACACAGGTACAGTAACCCAAAAAAAGAAAATGTGGAGAAAAGAAAAAGAAAACAGATAAATATGCAATATCTGGGGATAGGTCACTAATAGAAAAAAAGTTAGAGAAGGAAAATAATGAAGAAAGAAAACAAACTAACAAACAGGAAAGAAATAAAAAAGCAAAAAACAAAACAAAACAAAAGAAAAAAACCCAACAAGTAACGGGGTTAACCACGAGAGAGATAGAGGGAAAAAAAAAAAAAAAAAGAAAGAAAGGTGTAAACTAGGACCTTTTCAGTCGTTCAGTGCAGGTCTGGAGAGTTCTTGGGGTTACTGGACAGCAGAACCTCTTCTTAAGCCCTTGAATTCTGGTAGAGCATTGTCTCTTTAGGTTGTCTCTAGCTGCTGGTTACGTGTGGATTTGTTTTGTCTTGGTTTTATGGTTTTATATTTTGAAAAGATGAAGCTGGTGTGTTTTATTTTATTATTGATTCAGGTGTGTTGGGTCACTCTGCTGTTTTTTTTTTTGTGATGGTGGAATCACTGTGTGTAGTGTGGATATGTGTTTCCTGTTTTTCGTAAAGAGGGTTTAGAGTTTGAAGTGTGAGGTTTTATGGTATTGGCTGAATATGGTTTCTTCTACTGAATGAGTGAAGTTATTGGCGGAGAAGGTGGGAGCAGAAGAAGGAAAGCTTGGTGTTGCTAGGGTCGGTTTCTAGGACTTTGAGCAGGCTATTATTGGTGACAAATTTATTTGCAAGACTGCGGCTCAACCTCAGGAAAAATTCCTATTGTTAGAGGGCCACAAATTTCCGCCAATTTCAGGCACACTCAAAGACCCTGCTTCCGTGGCCCCACAGCATCAAAGCGTGGCTCCAAGGCAAGATTCGCTGGGACCGGGCTCAGCTTCAGTTTCTTTGCTCTCTGTGCCCTGTCTGCCCACAGTGTTGATGCAATCCCACCAGACTGCCAATGGCCGGTCTCTGGAGTTTGGGATACCGCCCACCTGCACCGCCAAGGATGTGTGCAATTTTGGGTGTGTTGGAGTCGGCAAAGTACCTGAGCAGGCTATTATTGATGACGTATTTATTTGCAAGACCCCAGCTCAATCTCAGGAAAGATTCCTATTGCTGTTGTTGTTGTTATGTGCCGTCGAGTCGTCACCGACTCATAGCGACCCCTCCTTGGGTTTCCGAGGCAGTATCACTACGGAAGTAGGATTGCCCAACCTTCCTTCTGAGGAGTGGCTGAGTGGATTTGAACCACCAGCCTTCTGGTTAGCAGTCAAGTGCTTTAGCCATTATGCTACCAGAGCTCCTAATGTTAGAGGGTCACAAATTTCCGCCAATTTCAGGCACACTCAAAGACCCCGCCTCCACAGCCCCACAGTGCCAAAGCGCGGCTCCAGGGCAAAAATCGTTGGATCACACTCAGCTGAGGTTTCTTTGCTCTCTGTGTCCCATCTGCCCACAGTGGTGATGCAATCTTGCCAGACCGTAATGGTCAGCTCTGGAGTTTGTCTGCGATACTGCCCACCTGTGGCACCAAAGATGCCTGCGATTTTAGCTGTGGTGGAGTCGGGGGAGTACCTGCCAGTGACTTGCAGTCCCAATAACCGTTGCAAACAAAAGCACGTGTCTCCCAGTCTGACCCAAGCCAGCTCTGTGATCTGCTGGGAGGGGAGGAAGCTAGCCTTTCTGGCGCAACAGTGAGATCTCTGCCTGAATTTCAGCAGTGGTGCCCGTGTCCGCCTGCACCCAGATCACCCAAATTACTGACAAAATCAGCTGCTGGAGGCAGGTCTCTGCCACTGCCCGCTGGAATACTGTAGTGGTCGTTGGTAAGCTGCTATAAGTGACCTTGTTCTTGGCTTGGGGATCTCAGGCGGCCGCCTCCACCCAGCAGACAGTGACTGCCCCAGAAAGGTTTCCAAAGGTCTCTCTTGGGTGCCCGTCCATCCTCTGGCAGTAGCTCTTTCCTAAATAATCTCCCTGTGCCTTTCCTCCAATTCTGCTCTTCTGTGTTTGGTGCACTCTGATTCAGTGAGCTGTTCAGAGCATCAAAGTTCCCAATTCAAACTGTTATACCTAATTCTTAAAGTCCTTAGATGCCAGAGGGGGGTGGGTGGGAAACATGCTGCTTACTGGTGAGACTCCATTTTGAATCCCACCAGCTCCTTTCTTGAGTATCATCATGGCAATCAATCTGCTTCTGAAGCTGTGTGGGGCCAAGAAGGCAGCCTAGAATTTAAGATCCCCACAATGTGGGTTTGTGCCTTGGCTCTGCTGCTTTTATCTGTGTAATGTTGGTAAGCCATTTAGCTTTTCTGAACATTCTTTTCCTAATCCATAACTCAAGAGGGGTCTATAAAGAAAATAAAATGTAATTTGTGAAAGAACATGGTCGTGGTAAGGTAGGTGCTTATTATCTTTTGATTGACCAAATGGGTGTTTGCAAACAGATAATATTGCAGAAGCTGAGATCCTGGTGATGAATGATTGTCACTAGCTTCCTTCAGTTGGGGAGAAATTTCTCTTCAGTAATGAGCAGTGCTGAAGACAGCATAGTTCTCCATATTTTGTCTACCGACAAATTGGCTCAGTTTTTTGATGGTTCCCCAGATTTTTTTCTTAAAATGCCTATCCAAAGAAGATTAAGGAATGTCTGGGTCAATCAAAGTTAGTGCCCTCAGCTGGTTAACTGAAAATTTAGTGGTTTGAGTCCACCTAGAGGTGCCTCAGCAGAAAGGTATGACAATTTACTTCCTAAATACCAGCTACTGGAAACCCTTTGGAACTCAGTTCTACTCTTGACACTATAGGGTTGCCATGAGTCATAATCAATTGGATGGCAACTGGGATTCTTACAACACCAAGCTCCAGGTTCCTGGAACCATGCAGGACTAATCTCACTGTCCTTCCTCCCAACCCCACAGCTTTTCCCCAGAGCAACTTCACCCAGTTCATACCCCCCAGTCCCAAAAAGCTGTTTAATACTTCACCGTCTTTGCCCATGTTACTTTCTGTCAACCCTCACTTCAGATATTATCTTCCCTTAGGCCCCCTTGCTCTCATCTCCTCACAAGTTGAACTAAGTCTTCCTTTGTTGTAGAAGCTTGCTTACCCCAAATACTTTTCTTCCCAAAGCAAGAACTGTCCTCATCTTTTTGTGCCTGGCATCGTTAGAGGTGCTCTAGAAACACGGAGTAGCAAGACCATACTGGTGACTATGAACTTGGGATGAGTGATTGTTTACCTTTTGCTCAGCTGCTGCAGATCCATCTCTGACAAGCTGAAAATATCAAGTGTTCTCTTCTCTGTACTCCCTGGCAGTTTAACCTAACTACACTGAAGCCTTGAAAAGAATACAAGGCATTTGTACTGTTACTCAGACCTCAGGACATTGATATTCGTGATCAGACACTTTAGTGCCAACATTTTAATCAGAATTATGCCAACACTGAAGAATTTTCCTAAAGAGGAAAGGGAGGTAGTGAGGAAGAAGATGGTGGTGAAGACAGCCTTGCAAATTACTTGTTTACCTACCTCATCCCAGCAATGCATCCACCATGTGGCAGGGTTCTTTACTTTTTTAGGAAGTACAGTTTTTCTATCTCAAAGAAAGCTGGCAGTGCTGAAGGAAGCAGCAGCAGTACCCCCAATGTTGAAAGGAGTGGGCCCCATAAGGTTGGCAGCAGCACCCAGGGTTGAGGTCTTTGAGGAGTAGCTGGAGCAACTTAGAAGCCAGAAGCCAAGATAGTATGAGGGGAAGGAGTTGGCAAGTATAGGAGTTGGGCAAAGTACTCTAGCAAGACAGGTGCTGATGACTTCATTAAGGCTGTCAAGGTGCTGTACTTTAGGGCTGTCTGGCATGAGTCTCCATGACACAACTATGGGTGTGGATGGGCATCACACTCCCAAGACTTGGCTTTTCTGGGTAAACGGGAAACTCCTGCACCTCTGTGAGCCACTACACACAGTCACTCAACAAATGCTTCTGTTGTGCATAGCACCCAGAGCTTGCTCCCTGGGATGGCTGCTGGTATTGTAGGTTCACCAAGCAGTGGGCAACCACCTCCTAGTTGCTCCATGCTCATGAAATGGCCCATGTCAATTGTTACCAACTTTTGATCCAATATTAATTCTGTACCCCATGGTGATACTGAAAGAGCAAAGTTGGAGGGCATAGGTACAAGATCTGAATCTGAACATAGTACCTGCTCTTCTAGATGTGGCATAAGAGACCGGGTTGTGTGACTGACAGCTGTTGTGTCAATTCTGACTCACAGCAACCTGTAGGACACAGTAGAACTGCCCCACAGGGTTTCCAAGGCTGTAATCTTTATGAAAGCAGATCACTGGATCTTTTCTCCCTACAGAGCTGCTGGTGGGTTCAAACCACTAACCTTTCAGTTAGCAGCCAGAGCACTTAACCAATATATCACCAGGGCTACTAATTATCAGCTAGTAGATAAGAAAAGTATAGTAAAGGAAGAAAACCCAGACCTTTTTGTTGTTTGCAACAATTGCTTCAATTAAAAGTACAACTCTATTAATTTCATGTCTTAGTTAAACAAAGTATGTGGTTGAGAATATCAACTTTCTTTAAGAAAATGAGCCTGGCTTTATCAGGGTTTTGGGTATAGGGCAGTGAGAAGAGGCAGATAGAGAACTTTTTCCCCTCTACTGGCAGAAAAGACCCAAAAGGCACAAGCCACAACTACAGGCAAAAGGAGGTTAGAGAAACTTGTTATTAAATTTAATTTTCTTTAAATACATACCCCTTACCCATCCTCACATACTCTGGGAATGGAAGACCCCACCCCCACCCCCTTTCATTCTGGGGATCCCATGTATAAAGCCTGAGATGGTAAGGATGACATATAAAAATACTATTTACAAAGGAGAAAGAGGTTTCTGCCCTTATCTTAACTTTCAGACACCCCTATCCCCAGTCCCTTTTTGCTTCTTTAGGGAAAAAACCGTAGGAGTCGATCTGAGTGTAAAACATGCCCCAGCTCCAGAGGGGCACACAAACCCCAGCATGTAACAGGAAGCTCTGATAGTAAATGAGGAAGAGAGAGACTAGATAGCACCTCAGATGTTAGCAAGGGGGCAGGGTTTGCCCTCTATTACCCTGCAGTCGGACGCTGGCCAGCCAGCCTTTGTTTCAACAGGTCCGATGTAAACATCGACTTCTTCCTTTCTTATGTCCCTGCTCTTCCCTACTTCACAGTCTCCCTCTCTCTACTGGAGGCATTTGATTCCTGATCTTTCCTTCCTTCCTTTCTAACCTTTCTTTGGAAAGAGTGAGAAGAAGCAGGGAGGTTACATGTGGGGCAGAGCCTATCTCATCCCTTTTTCTAGGTAAGGCTGGCTTGTCCTCCTAAGGAGGACCTAGAAGGGAAGTGTTCCAAGTTCTTGGGCAGAGAAGGGCATATTTCTCTCTCCAGAGCAAGGACAATGCAGGTAGACAGTCCGGTACCAGGATACAGTGGTCTTGATGGGTGATGCCATTGGTACTGAGTAGCAGGGAAGGTGGCTTCAGGAGGCAGAAAAGTGGGGCAAGTGGCGCTGGAGTCACCCTATGGCAAACACTAGCCCTATACCATCCTCCCCTTCAAGGTGAGCATGTTCATCACCACCCAAGTGTCTTGTTCACTGTAGCTGTGCAAACAGACCAGGCATCTACAAGGCAAGAGGTCTTCTCTAGGTCTTGGTGTAGAGGCAGCACTCATACCAGCTCATCCAATAGGATGCCAATGCTCTGAGTGGCCTCTGAGGGACCAGCAATGGGCTTGTTACACATAGGGCAAACACAGCGTACTTCCAGCCACTTTACCAGACATCTGTGGGCAAAAAAGACCAGTTATTCTCTAAGATGATACATCTTGCCATTCTCTAGCTGTCTCTCATCCTTAGAGCACAGCTACCCCTCAGAAAAACATTCCTGTCCCTTCCCCAGTCTAACCCCTCTGGTTTACTTGGTGTACTCAGACCAGACAGGATCTACGGCATCGCCAGCAATGGGATAGAGGGGAGCTATTAGAAAATGGAGGTACTAGAAGATGCTCGCTGCCTATTTCTCTTTCAAAAGACACCAATCGACACATATCCCCAGTGGATACTTACTTCCGGTGAAAGGCATGTTGGCATGGGAGCATACCTAGCTCATCTTTTCCCTTGAAGTCTTCCAGACAGACTGCACAGGTCTGCTGTGGAGAAAGGAGGGAGTGTGACAGGCGATTGGAGGGAGATCCTCATTCACCCAACCTGAAGATTCATTATCTCATCTCAGAAAATTAAGCTCAGGTCCAGTCTCTTCTCTGGCCAGGGAAGCCTTAGTCATATTCTATAAAACTGCACTGATAATATGGTAGCCATTAGCCACATGTGGCTGTTTATGTTTAAAGTAACTCAAATAAGATGAAGTTAAAAATGTATTTCCTCAGCCACATTAGCTATGTTTCAAGTACTCAACAGCCACATATGGTTAGTAACTATCATATTAGACAGAATATAGAACATTTTCATTGTTATAGATGTTCCACTGGACAGTCCTGCTCTAGAATAATGGTTTTTAATCTTGGCAGCATAGTACATTTGGTGAGGGGGCACTCAGCAATAACTGGAAATAAAGATGGTGTATGCGGTCAGTTATAGTTTTAAAATCCAGCCTTATTTCCCTGTGTTAACCCTCTACTTTCACTTTAATCACCATTTGAGAAGAAATTTTGCTTATATCTAGTCCAGGAAACATCTGAAATTGCTGTGATGTAATAGCGGACATCAAAAGAGGGATGGAATGAGGCTATGTCTGGGCAGTTCTCATGATCAGTGATCCCTGTGATCCTCCCCTGTCCCAGACAACCACAAGCACATTCTGTATAGTACAGGTGTGTCTGTGGTAATGGAAGGAAGCCTTGAGCAATGAGCTAAGTGACCTCAATGGCATAGATGGGCAAGGAATAGGAAATGGCCTGTTCAAGGGGACCTAAGGAATGAGGACTGTGTATGGGGATAGGAGGGAAGAAGGAAAAAATGTAGGAATGCCTGCACTAGTCAGATTCACAGTCTGTTCAGACAGGGTATAAGGACTTCATTTCTTTAGTGAAAAAAATCAGAACATGGGGTCTGAACATAGAAAACTTAGCTGAAACCTATGTGTCTTCCATCAAAGTGGTGTAATCATCTCCCCTTCACAATCATACACAGTGAGATTACTGTGGCCACCTGCAAGCTCATTTAGGATTCCTTCATTTTCTGCCTGTGCCAGTTCCAGAGATAATGAATTCCATATATTGATTATCTGCTGGGATGAGTCCTTTTTATTTAGCCAAAGGAGATATGAAGGCAGGGACTGTAAAGATTCCAGAAAGCACCTAGCGGAGAGCTGGAGAAAGATGCCATTGCCTTAGCTGATGGGGCCCTTCTGCCTGCTGCCCTAGGACACTCACCCCATATAACTGCAACTTCTTGGCATCACCTTTAAGCACCACCTGGACAGCCAAGGAAGAAAAGAGATGGCATGATGTTAGAAGAAAACAAACCACAAGAACTAGAGGCCTCAAAGGACTAGGGTAGAACAATCAGTGAAGGGGCTCCCAGCCCCTCAGAGGAATTTCTTCCCTCTCTGTGAAGGGGAGGGTTTAAGGTACCATCTGGGACAAGCCAGACTCAAAGATAGGAAATGGGATCTGCCTAAGGGAGGGCCAGAAGGGAGGCCAAGGCAGATCTCAGGCCAAAGGAACTCAAACTTGTTCTCTTCTCTATCAAGGCAATTAGCGGAGATGGAAAGCTGGGAGAAGGGAATGCTTTGGAATTTTACCTCTTTATATCCATATCGCTCACTCTGTGCTTGGTTCCGGAGTTTGCTGAAGAAGACAGAAAACAGCAAGAGAGCAGATTAATATGTTTTTGCATAAACCCAGTGATATCAAATTAGAAGAGGCTGGCTAACTGCCTGGGCATTTTTTTGTAGGGATGGGAGGGTGCTTGTCCCATAGACACCGTGCAGTAGGGTTGAATTTAGTAGGGCTCTCAGAATTGATTAATGACTAAGAATTTATTCAGGCTCAATAGTCTTGTACTTATTGCTAGGTCTCACATGCAGGGGACATTTCTGGCAGAGCACCCCACGTAGTTCATTCATTCTCCCTGCCCCTTCTCAATGGATAAATTCCTTCAGGCATCCAAACTACACACACAGACACACACACACACACACACGGTACACAGAAAGAGCTGTTGTTACTGTGTACATAGTTGATTCTGACTCAGTGGAGCCTATATAACAGAATAGAACTGCCTCATTGGGTTTCATTGTCTGCAGTCTTTACAGGAGGAGATTGCCAGGAGCCAATGATGGGCTCGAACAGTTAAACTTTTAGTGAGCAGTGGAGCATTTAACAATTGCACCAACAGGGCTCCACACACACAGAAGGAGTTAAATGTTCTTACAAGGATGTTTCCAGTAAGCTAAGGTACCAGCAGTACCCACTGCCATTGAGTCAATTCCAACTCACAGCAACCATGTAGGACAGAGTAGAACTGCCCCATAGGATTTTCAAGGTTGTAAATCTTTGCGGAAGCAGACTGCTACATCTTTCTCCTTCACAGCTGATGGTAAGCTAGGGTAGCAGGACAAATAGTCTCTGTTGACTCTGGGGAATTTTCCAACAGGAGAATAGAAGTATTCTGGAATCAAAGCACACTCTTCCCTTCACACTGCCAGATAAACACACATGGTCCCTTCTTTGTTTTCCTCTTTTCCTTTTAAGCTAGTGGCCTGCATAAGGCGCTAACTCTCAATAGCCCAAACACACTTGCTATGCATCAGTCTCTATACTACCATATTCATATTTTCATTGAATCCAAACAATCTTAAGAAGGAGGTGATTTCTTTTTACAGATGAGGAATATAAGCCCAGAAGTTAAGTATCTTGCACAGATTTCACAGAGCTAGCTGGCAGCAGAGTCTGGATTTGATTCAGTCTGTATGATGACAGATCCTGCACTCTTGACCACATAATATGGCCTGCTCCACCAATTAGGTTACAGCTTTCCTCAGCTACATAGTTCTGAGAAACTATAGTTCTCTATAGACCATAGTTCTGGTCTTAGGAAACACCCCACTTTTTAATCAAGCCCGCAATTCTGAGTGGCTTCTTATGCAAATGGTTAGGACCATGATTATGCATTGAGTTTTTTGCTGTTTTATTTCCAGTGGGGGAAAGTTTCACTCCAAATTCTGAGGGTAGCTTATAAGGCCTCCTTTCCATGAGCTATTATAGGTCCCCAGTGGCACAAATGTTTTAAGCCCAACTACTATTTGAAATGTTGGCAGTTTAAGCACACTCAGCAGTGCTGTGGAAGAAAGGCCTGACAATCTGCTTCCATAAAAAGATGACTCAAGGAAATCCTATGGAGCAGTTCTACTCTGTAACACATGGGGTCACCATGAGTTGGAAAAGTTGACAACTTTTTTTTCTTTTTTCTTTTTTTAAACACATGGGCTATAAGAGGGAACCAGATGGGACTTTCTTTTCCATTTATTCTTCCTACAATGTTGTTGTTGTTGTTATGTGCTGTTGAGTCGGACCCGACCCCTCCTTGGGTTTCCGAGGCAGTATCACTACGGAAGTAGATTGCCCCATCTTCCTGGAGTTATTAGAAGAAAGCAGCAGAAAACCACCAAGTTAGAACAGGGGTTTGTCAGCTATGGCCTGAGGGCCAAATCTGGCTCACTGCCTATTTTTGTTAGGGCTCACGAGACCAGACTGATTTTTCATTTTTAAATGGTTGGAGACAAAAAAAAAAAAAGAGAGAATAGCGTTTCATGATGGGTGAAAATTATGAAATTCTAACTTCAGTGTCCATATAATTTTACTAGAATACAGTCATGCTTATTCACTTACATATCATCTATTGCTGCTTTTGTACCCTAACAGTAGAGCTGAACAGTTTTGATAGAGGCTGTTAACCTGAGGAAAAGAACCTCAAATCATGGAAAGTCCCCATCAAGGGGGGTGAGATAAGATGCTCCACAGCCAGAACCAGAGATGCTTGACACTGCTACCACAGCCAAGAAAGATGCAGAAGGTAGGGGCAGAGCCCTTGCCCAAAGCCCAGCCCAGGGAGCAGATCAGGTTGCCAACCACCTCAATTGTTTCTGACAGGAAGTCAGGAGACCTGGCAAGGTCCTGTGTTCCTGGAGTCTTGCAAGAACTCCAGTCCAAGTGGACTCCTGCCATGGAGTTGGAGGCTGGGCGCCATATCTGGTTCTCTTGGCTGGGGCAGCACATCCACGGCTGGCCCCACCCCTTCTCTCCTCTATTCCTGCTCATTCAAGGGGTGGGCTAAAATCCTAGCTAGTTCTCCCATAGACCTTCATCCTTAATTTTACAGAGAACTTTTTGGTCCAGTAAAGGACCAAACAATAATATAAAATAATATATTATTTTATATTAATATATAAAAAGTATTCTATCTTACCCAATTGCCCCAACCTCCAAGGCCTAAATGAGCAACTATTATCTACCTGTCACTGAATTAGGATGGGGAAGAAATAAAGTGTTCTTGTTATCAAAGAGTTCATGGCCCACCTTCTGAGAGAGAAATACACTGTTACTCTATTAGGAGGTATGTACACATCAAATAAGGAAGTGGTGAAGAATCACTTTTTAACTCTATCTGGGAGAACCAGGGAATGTCACATATCTTTTTTGAGCCTCAATTGCCTTATCAACAACATGGCTATAATTATGTAGTGTGGCTGTGCCTGGCTGTAACCACTGCCTAGGGCTCATTCTTCCCCTACCCTCATTGCTCTTAGCTGCCTGGTTCTCCCTTTAATGTTTTTCTTACCCAAGAATCCTCCAGAAGCCTTGACTTTCACAACCCAGAACTCAGCAATGAGAAGGGATTCAGAACTACACCTCTAGCCTACATATAATTTCCTAGCTCAGGGAGGTATAGATTGTGATGAAATGCAGGAAAGAGGTTGCAAGGAAAACAGAGCAAAAAGCAAAGACCACAGGCTCTCCAGCTGGAGAGGTAGTGCCAACAACTTAGGACAGGTGGCCTTCTCAGCTGTTGGATGAGCAAACCAACTAAAAATACCCTGATTTCAATAAGACCATTTCTGGCCACTGCCAGTGGGCTCTCCCTTGTCTCTTTTCCCTTTTGCAACAAACAATGCAGCAGGTCCTGAAAATAATCGTTCCTTTCCTGCCAATTCCGACTTCACTGTCCACTCCATCCTGTGTAGGGCAGAGATCTGCTTTGAGAGAAGGGGAAAGAATGAGCAAGAGGGAGCTGGGAGTAGAAACTGGCCTTGGCCGATGAGCTCACCAGGTCAGGAGTAGTGGTCATGGGCCAATTTTGGCTGAGAAGGAAACTGAGAAGCAGGGAGAGGAAGTGGCCTCTGTGCTTGTATATCTTTCTATATATAGTCACACACAGGCTGTCACATAGCAGTGGGTCTGTGGAACCATGAAACTCTAGGGTCAACTGGCTGTAGAACACAGAGTGGGGTGATGAAGGAGCAGATTACCGCAGAACGAACAGGTGGTGCTGGGCACTGCCACAGCGGGGGTAGTTTTTGCTATCATGCGGTTACTAGTCTGTTCTTTCACTTGAGCCAAGAAAAATATTAAATCAGCAATACACAGCTACCCAACCTGCTCTTCTGCAGAACCTAATCCCTAATTGTAAAGGGTAGCCATGGATACCACAGTTGCTCCCCCACCTCCATTCAAGTAGTTAGAATTGTAGAAGGCAAATATATGGACGGTACATGAAAGACTTGGAGTGTTACCAGGTTAGCCCACCTCTTTTCCTTACTACATCTGATCTTGAGCATGTTCTTACCTGTCTGAGCATGAATTTCCTGATCTATAAAGTGGGCTAATAACTAAACTGGAAGGCTGTTCTGAGAATTAAATGAGCTAACTGTTTTGCAAAATGTTGACCACAATGTTTAGCATGCAGAAGGCATTTGGTAAAAAGTAGCTAAAAACCTAAGGTCAAATGTATTAGTGGCAGAATTAGGAAATGAACCCTGGTTACCCACTTCCAGGCCCACAGCGATTTCCTCTCGACGTTTTCTCTTGGCCACATTTGCAGCTTGGCTTGTGTGTGCCTGTGTGTGTGTGTGTGTGGGGGGGGGGACTGCACCACCCTACAGAGTTGGTTTTTATAGACTCCTCCCAGCCTCATCACAAATAAATCTTTGGTATGAATCCATCTTCAGTCTATGGAATTGCGTGAACTGCTTGATTAAGGGGAGGGAAAGCAGCAGGAAGACAGAAGAGTTTGAGAAAGAAAACTCAGGTCTGGAGAAGGGGAATGGAGTAGCAGAGGAGATTAAACCAGAAATTGACCTTCACCTCCACTACATAGTTAGATGCAATTTTCAGACTCAATTGTACAAGAGGGAAATAAACAACTATCTTCTGCATAGACATGTAAATGGAAAATTCCAGCCCTAGGGACTGGTTTGAAAAGTTTTGTGGGAGGAGGGGTCAAAGGTGGCAGACCTAGGAACACTGGAGCAGTGCCCAAGGGCACTCCCCCTTCCTACAAGGAACTCTTCCAGCGTTAGAGATCAACAAGTGCTGGCTGTTTTGGTTATCTAGTGCCGCTATAACAGAGAAACCACAGGTGAGTGGCTTTAACAAACAGAAATTTATTTTCTTACAGTTTAGGAAGACAGAAGTCCCAGTCCAAAGTGCCAGATCTAGGGGGTGGGTGAAAGCTCCTTGACCTTGGCCTTCAGCTCTACCTCTTGTTCCTGGCCCACTGGAGCCAGAGGTGTCTCTTTACTCAGGCAGCTGCTGGCTGCTGAGGCTAACAAGCTGAAGGTCAACAAATAAAAATGGCACAGTCCCAGTATTACCAAACAACATGGCAGGCCACTAGTTCAAGTCCAGAGACAGTCCCAAGATCAGCAGGAAACATGCAGGCTGCTACATGCAGGGTCAAAGAGTGCCAAAAAGCTGCTGAGACCATTTCCAAAGCTTCTCCTTACACGCTGGAAGCAGATCACATCCCTAAGGCAGCTATTCTGCTGCTCCAGTAGATTCCACCATGGAATTGATTACCAATCTCATCATGGGGAATCACTACACCCAGCTGCCTAGCCACTCAAAACCAGGCTCAGCCAAGTTGACATGTAACCTTAACTACTACAGTGCCTTCCCTTTAGCCACCTTCTGTCTGAAGCACTCAAATCCAGCAGGTCAGTAGGGAGCACAGGACTAAGTAGTAAGCAGCCAGGGCTACTTTCCCTTAAGTGTTATGTCTACTTAGATGATTTGATCAGACATTGGTCTAGACTCCAGCTAATATATTCAGTGTTCTCAGAAGGGAGGATTACTTTTCACAGTGGCTCTGGAGAATTTCTAAGTGTGGAATCAACATGCAAAAAGTATAAGATCCTGGATAGAAAAGAGGAACAATGTGGAACAAAACTCAAAATCTTAAAAAAAAAAAAAGATCAGGTTTACTGGTCTGATAGAACCTGGTGAGACCCTAGAGACTATGGCCCCTAGTTACCCTTCAGGTCTGGAATTGAACTCCTGGAACTTCCAGCCAAAAACAGGCAGGCATACAGGGTGAATAATTACTTCAGGTAGAGATACTCTCCTTACAATGATCGATCGATAACAGGAGAACAGAAGGGCAATGTTTGCTCAAGGAGATAGCTCAGGGACAAGAATGCATAGGCTAGAAGGACACAGGGAAGAGGTAACTACCAGGAGGAAGTGGGAAGAGAACTGTTACATTGTGGGGAACTGCAGTCAAGGTCATGATACAAAATGTGTATGAAATGCTGTATGGAAAATGAGCTCTGTAAACTCTCACCCAAATCACAATGAAATTTAAAAAAAAGGAGGAAAGAAAAGAAAATATAATTTGGTTCTTTACAGCCTAACTAAAACCTGAGGTCAATTAAAAAAAAAAACAAAAAACACCAAACTCACTGCCATCAAGTCGATTCCAACTCATAGAGACCCCCAATGGGTTTCCAAGGTGGTAAATCTTTATAGACGTAGATTGCCTCATTTTCCTTCCTTGGAGAGACTGGTGGGTTTAAACCGCCAACCTTCTGGTTAGGAGTCAAATGCCTTAAGCACTATGCCACTAGAGCTCCTTTGGTGAGGCAAACAAGAGCCTAAACCCTCTGTTTCAGAGGGGACTTGCTTGTTGGAGGCTATCCAGGGAAGTATGCCTCTCTTTGGGACATGTCAACTGTAGTATGATCCCTCCCAGACTCACCATGCATCTCTTCGTTTGTATCCATTTTGCCTGTAATAAAGTTGTAGCCATAAGTATGATGTACTCCCTATGAAGTCAGAGTCATTCCAGCAAATTAATGAACCCTCAGGGGCAGTGAGGGCCAGCAAGAGCCGGTGTCTGCCTATCTGGCAATCTGAAAGAAGTTGTCTTTCTATCTTGTGAGTTCTGACCCAGCCCTGGGTGGCTAGGGTTGGGGAGGTGTGCTGTATTAGTGACTGATGGGAAGATGGAGAAATGGGAAGGTGAGGACTGGATTCATATCCACATTTTGAGAACTGGATTCATGCTGATCTTTACTACGCAGTCAGCAGCAAAAATAGGGTTTGCCCACTGTGCCTGTTGCTTAGTATAGGTCTACTACCATATTCTAATGGTCAAGGATGTTTCAACACTTCTTGGATGAAACAGGACAGTCCCATACAATGAAGAATTGCCAATATCAACAGCACCTTCCAGTAGGAAACACTATTTTGATTTCTCCCCTAACTACCAGTCATGTCCAAAATTTTCTGTAGAAAACAGTCATCAGTTCCCATGTCCTTCAACAGGAGGTGAAGAAAGAGTCCCTGGAGCTTGGCTACTCCTGCCAACCCCAATTCCTTTCCTGGATCTCTAAGCAATTATGAATAAGTGACATTTTAATTTTTTTTCATTCTCAAAAATAAGAACTCATGAGGCAGGATAAACAAGCAGATCTCTAGACATCAGTTTGCTAATATTAGCATCAGGAGGGTTGACAACAGGATTTCCCAGGAGGACAAAGGAACATGCTGCTGGTGTAACTGATGCCCACCTGTCTGTCCCTGGCCACTCGGAGGGCATGAGTGGAAAAGAGTGAAAGACCGGTAAGTGACCAACACTGTGTTACAATGAGCCTCTACATCAAACAGTAATTCTAGGCAACTTTAGAATAACTGGGCAAAAGCCAGGATGCAGCCCAGCACATAGTGACCTTATATGCTCTGGGAAAACTTGATAGGCTGATGTAAATAGAAACAGCAGGCCTCAGAGGCCCAGAGAAGGACAGGCTAAGCCATGTCCTCAAATCAGTGGCCTCAGTAGTAAAGAGACTAGTAACTGTACTGTGGGAGGATCACTCAACTTACCCTACCCCTGGCTTCTTCCTCCTTGACTCTCCCACTCCAGGCCAACGAACAATCCACCTACCTGATAAAATAGCAGCAGAAGATTAGGCTGAGCATGAAGACAAAGATGCCTGTGCCAAAGATGACCATGTAGATGTTGAGGGGAAGGTCTTGGAAGCTGATGGGTGGCATTGAGCAGGACTTGTTGGTGCTAACCAGTCCCAGGCCACAGAAACACCCTGAAAAGGAAGAGGAAAAAATAATATTAGCTGGAAATTTAGCACTGGACCTGATGGTACTCTTCTTTAACAAGTATGGAGAAACAAGTGGCAGAATCTCTGCTCCTGTATCTCTAATCAGTAGCTCTGGATTTATATCCAGCTTCAACACTTACTAGCTGTGTGATGTTGGGTAAATCATCTAACCAATCTGTGAAATGAGACAGTACACAAAGTACTTAGAATAGCACCTGCTGCTAAGGGATCATGGATTCAGGCAACAGGCAGAAGATGGAAAACTCAATTCCAGAGAAGACTACAAAACAGTAGCAAAATGAAAAGGCTTAGTTGAGAAAACCTGTATTTCATTTCCACCTCTGCCTCACCCTATTTAGCTATGTGACCTTTAAGAAGTTACCTCTCTGAGCTTTACCTTGTCATACGAAAATGAGGAAAGCATATAAAGAAAACAGAAAAAGATGGTGTAAGAAATATGCTTTATAAATTGAAAGGTCATTTGTCATTTAGGCAGCTGCTCCAGCAAACAGGTGGCACCAAGATTAGAACAGTATTCCAAAAAGTGGCAGAGGGATAGTTTCAGCATACCTTCCTGGTCACCTTTCCCCTTTCTACTCAAAGCTTCAGTATACAGTCCTGCAGCAGCAGTGGCATACCCTGGGAGCTTGTCAGAAATGCAGACTCTTAGGCTCATCCCAAATGAACTGAATAAGAATCTACTCTTTAACAAGATGTCCAGGTGATTGAGAAGCATTGGTACCCAATGGAAAATTCCCCTTCTCACATGACTTAGAGATTAAATCCCAATTGCTCTACCACTCATAGTGGTCACCTTTCTCTTACCCAGTGTTTGATGCTGAAGTGAGTTATGTGACTAGGTTCTGGCCAAAGAAGCATGAAAGCCAGTTTGTTGAGAAGAAAGGCTCTGGAAAAGGAAAGCATTTCTTGTTCTTAAGACAAGTGGTTGGTATTATGCCTCCCTGAGATACCTGGAAAGGGGGCTGAGGGGGGGGCTTAGGGCTATAATGACAGAAGATGATTCCTAGCCCCACAGCTGGGAATGGCAGAAAAGAAAGAGGGAAGGGACGTGAAGGCCTTGATTATGTCAGCTGAGTTGCCGAATTAACCAAACCTGGAGCCACTCTCAGGAGCACTGATAGTACAGTGGTTAAGCACTTAGCTGCTAACAGAAAGGTCAATGATTAGAACCTACCAGTTGTTCCTCAGAAGAAGGACTGCAGTCAGCTACCATTAAGATTAACAGCCTTGTAAACCCTATGAGGCAGTTCTCTTCTATCCTACAGGGTCCCAATGAGTCAGAATTGACTTGACAGCCCTGGGTTTGGTTTTGGTTTTGGTTTTGAGCCACTCTCTATCTTGAGACTTCTGGTTCTGAGTTTGTAACCTGTATATAATGTTTAAGCATAAGGAAACATACACATGCACACACAAAAAACAATTAGTCAAGTGAGTGTGTGAGTGTGTGTGTGTCCTGTTTGCAGGCAAAAATAGTGATTTAAAAGATAAGCATAAAATTCTTGGGTGGGAGAAACTGGCAAGACATAAAATTAGAATTTGCCATGTACCTACTACATTTCAAGCATATGCCCGTGATTCCAATTTAATCTTTTTTCATGCCACAGTAAAAAGTTACTTTCCTCATAAACAGGGAAAAAAAGATTCATAATATGCCCACAAGCACGTTATGGTCTGGCTCCAAAGGTCTCTCAGTATTTGGACCCTCAACATACATCTTAAGTCCTTCTCAGATATCTGAGTTAGGAGCCAGGACCCATTGATTTACCCATTATGGTAACCAAATGTTACCAGAACTCAGCAGAAGGCTGGCTGGAAATACTGGAAGTTATCTTGGACACTGTACATCTTGTTTTCATCCTGTATACTTGAGTGGTGACCATGTAATGAGCCTCCCTTCAAACTTCTTTTAGATTTCATGCCTAATTCTATTGCCACGTTCCTGTTTCAAACACTCACATTACTCACCACTGTCTCCTAATTGATGTCATCCCTGTTTCTAATCCCACAGTTCTCTAATTAAGCCCACATGCCTGACACATCCTCCCACTGAGTTTTTATTATGTGGTTCCCAAACTCACAAATGGTTTCATGGCCTCTTAACCATTCTCTCAATTTCATAATCAATTCTCCACCATCCCCCTCTGTGGCCCAATATACTCACCATTTCTTGGCCAACCCTGTCCTCACCTGTCTCCACACCTTTGTTGATACAGCTTTCCCTTGCCTGAAACACCCTTTCCCTTCTAATCTACCAATCCTCATCTTTGATACTCTGGTTACCCCTCTGTCCCCTGAATTCTATAGTGCTCACAGTTCTGGCATTTGCTACTCAGTAATTGTCTTACATTACCCAACTGTTTCTAGCATCAACTTAATTCAACTCAAACATGCTTTAAGCACTGGTTATATAACAAACACCATGACAGATGTTGAAGGTAAAAGCAAAGAATGACTGGATGATCTGACAACCTAGGGAAGAAGACAAATTCAATGATTTTCACCATACAAAGTGAGGTGCCACAGAAAAGGTGTGTCTACAATTCTGAAAACAAAGATGGAGGCACTGAGTGTATATGGTCCTTCTAACAAGCTAGAACTGAGGACAGTGACTTGAATCTTTTGTATATTCTCCAGTGCCTCACCAAGTATTTGGTACTATATTTGCAATAACTATGAGTCGGGGCCGACTCGACGGCACATAACAACAACAACAAGTCAATAGAAAAATTGAAAAGGTTAAGTTGGATAAAAAGCTTGAGTTCTCATAATTGCTCAAATAATATCTTCTTTATGGGGTTCTATTTCCATATGAAGTATTTTCCTAAGCTTCCCATTATTTTCATTCTATTTCTCCCCATTTTCAACCTAGGACTCTTGGCAAAAGCTTCAAGCAAGGAGACTGCTAATTGGGAAAATTGCCCAGAAACTGCCCTCTGCTAATGGATCATCAGTCAACCAAAAAGTATCATTGAGAGCCTGCTTGCTTTATGCACTAGACATTGTGGGGAACAAAATGTGAAAGAACTAGTTCTTGTCCTGAAAGATCTTTTGATAAAGTTAAAAAAATTAAATACTAAACTTTGATGTGCACAGCAAGAAGCCCCTTGCTTCTAGCTTCCAGCAAGGGTGAGAAAGAAAGTACTTTACATCCCCCTCTACTGAAATATTGGCTTTCTATAAGCCTAGGGATCAATTTTCCATGAAGCAGCATGGTGGACTGGCTACCAAAAAAAAAAAAAAAAAACCCAAAGTCACTGCCATCGAGAAAAAAAAAAAAACCCAAAGTCACTGCCATCGAGTCATTTCCAACTCCTAGCAACCCCCATTGAGTTTCCAAGGCTGTAAATCTTTATGGAAGTACATTGCCCAGTCTTCCTTCAGTGGAGCAGCTGGTGGGTTTGAACCACAGCTAACTGACCTTCCAGTTAGATGTCAAGTCCCTTATGCACTATGCCAACAGGGACAACCTTCAGTCCACAATGGAAAAGGTTTTCTCTTCCAGGGAATTATCCTCAGTGCCAATGAGTCCTTCCTCCCTAGCAAGCTCATATCCCTACTCCCTGCCTCAGCAATATGTGATGCTATGAGAAGAGGGTCTAACCCCACACATGCCCTGGCCCTTCCATATGCCAGTTCATGAGCTGGACTTAGAGTCCTAAAGAGCCTCATCTGGGGTCCTATTCTGGGAACATGCAGGGCACTGAGATTGGCTACTGTACACACTCTGTAGACACTCAAGCCTTGGCACTCCTCTGATCAGTTCATCTCTATCTCCATCTTATCCAATGTTATAGGCTTTTGGTGGGGCTCCAGGGAGTCCCTGAGGGGTGCAAATGATTATGTCCTCAGCTACTAACCAAAAAGTTGGAAGTTCAAGTTCACGCAAAAGCACATCCAAAAAAAGGCCTGGCCTGGGGATCTACCTCTAAAAAGTCAGCCCTTAAAATCTGTCTGGTCACCATGAGTCAGAATCCAGTCAATGGTTTCTGGGACTCTCTGGATTGAGTTTGCCATCTTGAGACTGCATGATAGAGATAAGTGGGAAGAGTTTGACAGCCAAGAGGACAGGGACCAATTGCTTGCATTAACTTATTAAAAAGAAAGAAAAAAAAATTAATCTTTCCTCAAACTTATAAGGACAGTAAGGACCAAATTTCCCACAAAAGGGTGAAGGAGATTGCTTCCTCACTGGAGTCAAAGAACAGGATCTCTGTCACTTTAAGAAGTGAAAAGAAAGCAGAAAGTCTTAGGTGGGTCTAAAACCTCACTCCTGAGAGGGGAATGCCCAGAAGTAGAAAGACCAGTGCCACCGATGGCGACACGTTGGTTCTTCTCTTGCAGTCCCTGTTCCATTGTCTCCACCAAGCTATGAAAACCTTAACATCAGAATGTCTCATCTCAGCGCGGAGGCTGGGAGCCGGAATGACGTCAAGAGAAGGGCTGGCCAAGACAGACCAGAGGATCTGGGAACGGCTTCTCCCACCCCGCCAACAGGAATTTTTCCCAGATGCTGGGATGCACCCGTTCTTCCTCAACCCCGGCCCTCAGCCCCCTCTCCCATAACACGCCCCTCTTCCATAAAGCCCGCCTATCACACACAGCTTGGTTCATTTTCAGGAAATTAGATCCGACCAGCCAAAGGAGCAAGAGGGGAGGATGGGGGACACTCATGCACAAGCTGCACAAATCCTGCCTTAAAACAAAAGCCTCTTGAAATAATTAATCCAAGATCTGGCAGAAGTCTGCTCTCTCGAGTGTTTTTTTTTTTTTTTTTTCTTTCCTAATTAGTCAGCCATACTCAGAGATAAGGCCAGTTACTTTATTCTTATTTTTTGTCTTCTCCAGAAACACTCCAGGCATCAGAACAACTAGGTCAAGACCTTAGTACTGCTGGAGAGTATTAAGGTTTCATAGTTTTGAAATGACTCGCTCAGAAAGACACTCCTCTCAGGTAGCCTGGATCAAGAATCAGACCCACAGCCCAATCTGTATCACCTTAACCACCAAAAAGCCTCAGGTGAAATAAAACTCAGCCGCATCACCTAGGAAGATGTCCCGAGGTGCGGCCACCACCAAAGCTCGGGGGCAGATATCTCAGTCTGGCCTTTGGAGCCGCAGAGCACAGCTGGAACCAGAGAGGACTCCAGCCTCGCACCTCAAGGATGGCTGGGCACCGAAAAATCCGCACGGCTTTATCAATTCAATAAAGCACCTTCGTTAACCAGGCGTCTTTCTTGGGCACAAAAGCCACCCTAGCAGCCAGCGGGAACCAACAAAGACTGAGAGGAAGCCGCCCGCGCGCCCCGTCCCGCACGCTGCATTGTATACATATTTAAAATAGCCTGCAAAGTTTCAGGCAGGGGAACTTGAGCTCCCCCTAGGAGATCCTAGCTGGAGCGCGGGTTTAATTCTCCTCCGACAACCACAACAAAGAACGGAGTTTGAGCGCACAAAAGCAGGGGAAGGGGAGAGCAGAGCAGAGCCGCCACACAAAGGCCACGAACCTCTTAGCTCCCACGCTCCCCGCTCGGCCACCTGCTCAGAAACCCTCTACAACACTTCCCGGCCCTTGAGTCAGACGCAGATTTTTTGGAATCCCGCGCAGTGCAGAGTTGGGCGCGGGGACGCTTTCTCGCCCGTCCCATTTCGTGAGAAACTTAGCTCCAGAAGGAAAACGACCCCTCCCGGTGTCTCTGGTCAGCCCAGCGTGCGCTCACCCGCCGGGAGACTCACCGTTACACCACTGGAATGGGTGCATCAATGAACTCTCGACTGGCTTCCTCCGGCAAACGAACGAAGGCGGAGAGGAAGGCAGGCTGGTGGGCGCCGCCGGCTCTCTGGTCCACAGGAGGGGTCGGTCAGTGCAGTCCGCGGCAGCTGCCTTTCTCGGGAGTTGAACTCCCTCTGAAGTGAGGGGTTTTGTAAGACCGGTTTTCAGAGCAACAAAGAGGAAAGAGGAGGAAACAAAGTTCCCCGGAGCGCTGCACCTCAGAGGAAACGCTTCAGTGGCCCCAGGACTGGGTGAGACGCCTAACGTCGTGAAGCGCGGTGGGGTGGGGCGAGGTGGGAGCGCCCAGCGGCTGAAGCTCTTGGCCCGCAGAACGAACAAGCCGTAAGCCCGCGGTTCGGTTCGGGTCTGACCGTACTATGATGAGGAGGCAGGGACTGCGAAACTGACACCCGGCTGCGCGCACGCACACGCACACCCACCCACCC
>NW_006921682.1:2323125-2330329 GCF_000298275.1 Orycteropus afer afer | reverse complement strand
CCCCGCCCCCTTCCCGTCACCTGTCTTTCGGCCAATGGGAGCCTTCCTCCCTGCCCCCGGCCCTTATTTGAAGCCCCGTCCCATTCAAGGGGGATGGGAGGGTCGGGGCGGTTCTTTGGTTGGTGGGCGCTTACCTCATTCACGTTTTCAGACCCCGGAAAACTGGAGTCTGAAGGGAAGCGTGCAGCGCGGGGTGCTGCCGGGACAGTGCAGGGCTGGACTCCTCCGCGGCAGACCTGGAGGAAAAGGAACAATAAGTGCCACGTTGTTTTCCGCCTCTAGATCTGTTACTGTTTAGTATTTCCTTAGCTCTGTGAGAAGCCAGTTCTAGGGAGTGGTTACACTTCTGTTCTGCGGGCAAGAACTTGGTCCAGGTGGCGACTAACACGTTCCTGTGCTCATTGCGAAAGGGGGAACTGAAGCAAAAGGGTAAAGCAAATGAATTATAATGTGAAATCTGGAGGGGCTGGAAGTGTCATCTCATTTTTGACCAGCACTTCATTTTACAAAGTAGGAACTATGGCCAGAAGCGTAAGGTAGATGACTTGTCAGGGTTATACACCTGTGAGTATCAAAATCAAAACAAGAACAGATAATGTTAATACCTGGAGGGCAGGTACCTTTAACATCTAGCACGCGAAGGTTGAATAAGTAAGTAGTAGTTTTTGTTTGTTTGGTTTGCTTTAGTTGAAAGAAAGGTGGAATCTCTTAATGACTGCGTTATTTCTTTGAGCTTTGTTGTTCTTTGTATGTCTTTCCTTCAGAAAGTATTCACTGTGCACCTATGTTGTGTCAAACACTGTCAGTGCCATGGAAGTCCATCAGTGTCGCTGGAGACAGCAAAGTATCTGTGAAGTGACTTACAGGGTGTGAGGAAATGGACAATAAACAAACAAATAAGTAAGAATGTCTCGATCTTCCGGTTAAACATCTAATCTCCCTATTGAACTTAATCTGTTAAATGAACCAGTTTAACTCACAGGAATTTGTGATAATCAAATAAAATTATGCATAGCAAGTGCTTTGTCATTTTAAAATATTATCGTTAAGGTATTAAGGGATTTGTCTAAGATCACGTGGCAGTCTGGAAAGAGTAGTTTAGCACTTAATTACTACTTAATTGCTTTAAAACAGTTGTTTTTCTTCATGAGCTTGCCTGGAGGGGATATCATGTACAAATTCAACTCATTTATTTTCTTATTGGACAATTGCAAATACTTCCCAACTGGTAATAATCAAAACTCAAGAAATTTTGTAAGGTTATTCTGAGTAGTTACTTTTATGCATATGGGAGTTCTGATGGCATATTGCTTAAGACATTTGACTGCTAAGCAGAAGGCTGGCGGTTCAAACCCACCAGCCACTTCTCGGAAGGACGATTGGGCGATCTACTTCCGTAGAGATAAAGCCTCGGAAACCCAAGGAGGGGTCGCATATAGGGAGGCCATTTTGATTCCAGAAAAGGCAAATGAGGAAGCCAGGTACAGTGAGGTTTATAAAGAGAAGAAACAGAAATATGATCAACCCTCTATATCCCTCGTTCTGCATCTGTGGATTCAACCAACCAGGGATTGAAAATATGGGCGGGGGGGCTCCTAAAAAGAAATTAATTGATCAAAATCTGTTAGACGCTAAAAGGGAGCATAAAGTGCTATTTACATTGAATTTTCATTGTATTAGATATTATAAGTAATCTAGAGATGATTTAAAGTATATGGGAGGATGTGTGTAGGTTATATGCAACTACTATGATCGGTCCGACTTGACGGCACATAACAACAACAACATGCTATTTTATTTAAGGAACTTGAGCATCCCTGAATTTTAGAATGCTGGTATTCCAGGAGGTTCCTGGAACCAATCTTCCCCCTCTCCCATACAAAGAGACAACTGTATAGAAGAACAACCATTCCATTGGCCAGTCTTAATATGATTGTTTGAGCCCTGCTTTCGCCCTTTATTGAGATCAACTGATAACAATTTACTTCTGGCCTGGCTGCTGATAATTTTGTTCTTCACTCACCTGAGGCCAAGAGACTTTTCACAATCTAAATTAGGAGGTAATGGTTTGTTAACTATTTTTTTTCTAGCAGGATAAGACAAGTATGCCTTGCTATAGAACAGTTTCTGGCAGGCATGTCATGGTTACTATTTGGTTGTGTGGATAAAGGAAAACCTTAAAATCAGAGATGTCTGTTATTAATTTTCCTCTTCAACACTGGCCCCTTTGACTCTAGACTCTACCACAGACTTCAGCATTGGTGTCTTTAGGGTTGGCATCACCCCACCCCTGAATCTCTTCCCATACCAGACCATACAGAATCCTTAGCAATGTTTATTATCAATTTTAATCACATGTGATAAATATAGCTGTAAACTACTTAAATGTAATATTACTTAGATGATATGAATAAACAAAACAAAACAACAGCAAAAAACAAACGCACTGCCATTGAGTCAATTCTGACTCATGGAGAACTGCATTATAGGGTTTCTAAGACTGTAAATATGGAAGCAGACCACCTCATCTTTCTTAACAACAAAATTGCGGAGCCCTTTTTGATTTTTCTCCCTCTTTCCCTTTACTACTTTGTTCTCAAAAATATGATTGATACAGGCTCACAGATACTAAGTACCACAATACTATAGGTAAAACACTCGAGAATTTGACAAAATCAGTGACTATAAAAACATCAGCAGCAAAGATTGGGCAATCTACCTCCACAGAGATACTGACTCGGAAATCCAAGGAGGGGGTCACTATGAGTTGAATTGACTTGACAGCAGTGAGCTTGGTTTTTTTGCACACGCAGATGAAATCATGTGACTTGAGGTGTCATTGTAATTGAGTAATGATAACAGTTCTGACAGGAGCACATTAGAAGGCTCAAAAAGAAAATTAGATTTTTAGCCTTTTAGGTGTGTTGATACATGTAAGCGGGACTTACAAAAAATACTTTTGTTCTTATAAGTAACCACAGGGATATTTTTATTAAAAAATAATAAATTTCTGCTGAATTCCACAAAAATATATAGACAGTCATTTTGGTCACCCTCTCTGACAGAATCACCAGGTACGATCTGCACCTCTTGTACCCCCCCCCCCCAGTGATGCCACTAGACTTCAGAATAATCACTTTTATGTTAAAGATGCTATATCTGAAGATTTGTAGGCCTAGAGCCAAGTGGCACTGATTCATTAGTTAAAGAGTGGGCTCCAGAAATCTTTATGTTGGTGTATCCTGCATTTCTTTCCAAATTCTTATGCAGGAAGGGTGAAAGAAATAATGTTCCAATCTTAAACTCAAGCCTACCCTTTATGCTGACCCTACACAAAGTTATCTTTCTAAAACATAATTTTGATCATTTATTTCCCTTACTTAATAATGTTTATTAATCTCTGGTGTTTATAAGATAAAGTTCAAACTCTTAAGTGTGGCATCTAAAGCATTTCAGTCAGGCCTCTGCCTGTCTTTCAAACAACAAACATCTTTCCTTCCCCACACACTATTTATTCATCAACCATGAATCATTTCTTTATGTTATTCCTTGGACATGGTATATTCTTTCTTGACTGATTTTGAATATGCTGTTGCTTCTATTTTGAATGCCCATTTTCTTCTCCATTTGATGTTATGCAAGACTCAGCTAAAAGGTTGAAAAGACAGCTCTTTCTGGGTTCACCATTGCCCTTTTAGCACTCTGCATGTACACTGTGGTATGTTATAGGATTATAAAGATAATTATTTGATTTCTTGAGTTTGATCCTGTCATGAGCCCTTTACAGCATAGATTTCTTTTGTGGTCCCAGTGTCTGGTTTAATAAATGTTTATGGAATGAACATATATATGTGTATAAGGAGCTCTGGTGGTGTAGTGGTTCAGGCATTTGGCTGCTGAGTAAAATGTTGGTGGTTTGAACCCACCAACTGCTCTATGGAAGAAAGATGGGATAGTCTGCTTCCATAAAGATTTACAGCCTTTAGATGACTGGAACCTTTCAAAAATTAAATTCTTACGTGCATCTAAAGACTTCTACAAAAGGGTAAAAAGAGGACCTACAAATTGGGAAAAAATATTTGGCTATGACATATCTGACAAGGGAGTTAGCTCCAAAATGTATAGAAAACTTCAACACCTCAACACCAAATACAAGGTACAGATTTAATGCATAGAAGCTGAGAAAAGCAGGTGGGGATAGCCAAACAGGAATATACCCTAGACCATGGATAGATTTGGCTGAAGATAATCTTACATATGCATTTGTGCTTCAAAATTAGCCACATACATTACAGAAACAACTGAAGGCAGGGTTGAAGCAACTTCTCAGAAACAACCAAACATCTTGTGAGAGAGAATCACCAGGCTTGGGGGCTCGGGACCATAGTCTTGGGGAACATCATGCTCAGTTGGCACACATAGTTCATAAAAATTTTGTTCTCCAACTTACTTTGGTGAGTAGTGACTGGGATCTTAAAAGCTTTTGAGTGGACATCTAAGATGCAATTATTGATCTCTTCTCATCTAGAGCAAAGAAGAGTGAAGAAAATTAATGTCATCTGGAAACAAATTAGCCCAAAGATAAGATGGACCACAAGGACCTCAGCCTCCACAACCTGAGACCAGAAGAACTAGATAGTGCCCGGCTACCAATGTCAACTGCTCAGAAAGGGATCCAATCTGGAGATCCTGGATAGAGTGGGAGGAAAAATGTGGAACAAAATTCAAAAACACAAAAATGAACAGAATTACTAGTCAGAAAGGGACTGGTGGAGCCCCTGAGACTATGACCCCAGATTACCCTTTGGGACTAGAAATGAACTCACTTACATTGATTGGCTCTCAGTCCAACAGTATAAAGACCTCTATACAGAACACCTACCCCAGGTTGGTGTACCCACCTACTGTAGGGAGATGTTTGGATCAAGCAGCCGTTAGATACCAGAGCGGTAGCACTCACATAGAGGGAAAGCTGGACAGACAGGAATGCATGATAAGAAGGGCACAGGGAGGAGGTGGTCACAGGGAGGAGAGGCGAGATTTTTATGGTTGGGCCTGTGAAATCAGATGTGCATGAACTGTTGAATGTAAAACAAGTTTGGTATGTAAATTTGCACCCAAAGCACACACACACACACAAATAAAAAAAGAACAAATGATATTGAAGGAAAAAGTCCAAGTTGCACTAAAGAAATTGGCCAAAAAAAAAAGCTTCCAGAAGGAGCAAGTAGTTGGCTATGGGCTTGAGCCCATAGTCTCAGGGTACATCAAGCTCAATTGGAATAACATACTACACAAAAACATTGTTCCACATCCTACTTTGATGAGTAGCAACTGGGATCTTAAAAGCTTGCAAGGGCCATCTTGATGCAACAATGGGTCTCTCCTTATCCAGAGCAAAGAAGAATGAAGAAAACCAAAGATGCAAGCAATCAATTAGTTCAAGCAACTGGTACACCATGTGATCCTCAGCCTATATGACTATGAGACGAGAAGAACTAGATGGTGCCCAGCTACCACTGTCAACCGCTCAGAGGGGGATCTATGTAGGAGATAGAGCGGGATAACAATGTGGAACAAAACTCAAAATCATTAAAAAAAAAGACCAGTTTTGCTAGTCTGATAGAGCCTGGTGGAACCACTGAGACTATATAGCCCCTAGCAGCCCTTCAGGTCTGGAATTGAATCCACTCCTGTGGCTTCTAGCCAAACAAAAGACAGACCTATGAGCTGAACATTTACATTAGGTCTATTAGGAGCTCTGGTAGCATAGTGGCTAAAGCACTTGACTGCTAACCAGAAGGCTGGCAGTTCAAACCCACCAGCCACTCTTCGGAAGGAAGGTTGGGCAATCCTACTTCCGTAGTGATACTGCCTCGGAAACCCAAGGAGGGGTTGCTCTGAGTCGGGGCCGACTCCATGGCACATAACAACAACATACACTCCTTGGAGAGATCAATCATGGGAAAATAGAAGGCTGTATATGCACAGGGAGACAGCTCTCAAGGGGCAAGAATATATGGGAGCGAAGGACACAGGGAAGAGGTAATTATGGGGAGGAAGTGGGAGGGGAACTGTTGCATTGTGGGAAATTGCAGTCAATGTCATGAGACAAAATATATGTGAGCTGTTATATGGAAAATGATTTACTTTGTAAAGTTTCACCCAAATCACAACAAAAATTAAAAAAAGAAAAAAAACAACCTTCTGTAGAAGAAAAGAAGAGAGGGGATAGAGATGAAAAACAGCAACAACAAAAAAATAAAAAAAAAAAAACAAGGCTTCAAGAATTGATGGAATAAAATCTACTATACAGCCACCAGCCACTCCTTGGATGGAAGATGGGGCAATCTACTTCCATAGTGATACTGCCTCAGAAACCCAACAAGGGGTTGCTATGAGTCGGGTCCGACTCGACGGCACGTAACAACAACAACAACAACATACAGCCACAGTAGTCAAAACTGCCTGGTATTGGTTTAATGGCAGATATATAGACCAATGGAATAGAATTGAGAACCCAGAAATAGATCCATTGACCTATGGTCAGCGATCTTTGACAAAGGGCTGAAATCCATTAAATGGGGAAGAGAAGGTTTGTTTAATAAATGGTGCTGGCAAAACTGGATATCCATTTAAAGAAAAATGAAATAAGATCTGTACTCCACACCATAAACAAAAACTTATTCTGGATGCATCAAAGACTTAAATGTGAAACCTAAAACTACAGAGTTCCTCAAGGAAAAACTAGGGGCAAATTTCGGGGCCGTAATATATGACATAAATAGACTATCAAGCATAACTCAAAATGCAAAAACAGCAGAAGAGAAACCAGATGATTGACACCTTCTAAAAATTAAATTTCTATGTGCTTCCAAAGACTTCTCCAAAAGAGTCAAAAGAGAACCTACAGATTGGGGAAAAAATATTTGGCAAAGACATATATGACAAGGGACTTATTTCTAGAATTTATAGAAAACTCCAACACCTCAATAACAAAAAGACAAGCAATCCACTTAAAAAATGGGCAGAAGACATTAATAGACACTTCACCAAAGAGGATATTCAGGTGGCCAACAAATATATGAAGAAATGCTCACGATCATTAGCTATTAGAAAGATGCAAATCAAAATAACAATGAGATACCATTTTGCCGCAGCACTAGTAGCAAAGTTCAACAAGACAGAAAATAACAAATGCTGG
>NW_006921682.1:2279100-2317300 GCF_000298275.1 Orycteropus afer afer | reverse complement strand
ACAGACAAGTTTGTCTTGCTGTTGGAGACCTCTCGTATCACCCCCAACTGGGTCCCTGTGGCTGACTGTACTTCTGTCTGGCTTCCTGGCTTTTAATCCCCTTTCTCCTGCTCTTCTGCCCTGCGGTTTTGTATGTCCCTGAGTTGTCCTTGGGGCTGACATTGTTCACTAAAGCTATAAAAATCCCTGCTTCCCAGTCAGGGGTGTGGAGAATTGAATCAGTCTTGCAGCCACTCAGGAATCAATTTATATGTGACTCAACTCACTGCTGTGGCATCGGATCTGACTCATAGCGACCCCTCCTTGGGTTTCTAAAGCGGTATCATGATGGAAGCAGATTGCCCAATATCCCTTCTGAGGAGTAGCTGGTGGGTTTGAACCACCAGCCTTCTGGTTAGCAGTCACATGCCTTAGGCACTATGCCACCAGATCTCCTCATGGACTCAGAGGAACCCAAAAAACCGATTGCCATCCAGTCAATTCCAGCTTACATTGAGTCTATAGGACAGAGTATGGTTTCCAAGGCTGCAAGTTTTTCTTTCTTTTTTTTTAAATTTTTTTTTTTTTTTTTGTGATTTGGGTGAAGGTTTACAGAGCAAATTCGTTTTCCATACAGAGGTTCATATACATTTTGTATGACATTGGCTGCAGTTCCAGCAATGTAACGGTTCTCTTCCCACTTCCTCCCTGTAGTTACCTCTTTCCTGTGTCTTTCCTATGCTTTTCTGCCCCCTGGGCTATCTCCCTGTGCAAATACTGCCCTTCTGTTCTTCCATGATTGATCGTTTTAAGAGGTATATGGACCTGATATAAATGTTCACCCTATATGCCTGTGCATTGTTTGCCTGAAAGCCACATGATTGAATTCAATTCCAGATCTGAAGGGTAACTAGGGACCATACTCTTGGGGGTCTCACCAGGCTTTATCAGACCAGTAAATCTGGTCTTTTTTTTTTTTTTTTGATGATTTTGAGTTTTATTCCACCTTGATCTCCCACTCTATCTAGGCTCTCCTGCACTGATCCCTTTTTGAGTGGTTGACAGTGGTAGCTGGGCACCATCTAGTTCTTCTAGTCTCATGGTCATATTGCCTGAGGTTCACATGATTCTTAGTCCCTTGGACTACTTGTTTCCATGCATCTTTGGTTTTGCTCTGGATGAGGAGAAATCTATTGTTGTGTCTAGATGACCGCTTGCAAGCTTTTAAAACTCCATTTGCTACTCACCAAAGTAGGATGGAGAACAACAGTTTTGTGTAGTATGTTATGCCAATTGAACTTGATATCCCCTGCAACCACAGGTCCAACTATTTGCTCCCTCAAGGTGGCTGGTTTTACTATGAAGTTACCATAACTTTGCCCCTTGTTAGCTCTGTTATATATATGGGCATTCCTATAGCACATACAAATACATATATATAAAGATTGTCTCAAAGCTGTAAGTCTTTATGGGAGCAGACTCTCTCATCTTTCTTCCACAGAGCCACTGGCAGGTTCAAACAACTGATCTTTGGGTTAGAAGCTGAATGCCTTAACCACTGTGCCATCAGAGCTCCATAAAGGTGTGATGGGTAAGCGTAATCTCATCAAAAAGCTCAAACCTGGTGCCTCTAGGGCAAATTCTTGAGAAGGAAAAAGACTTTGTGGAGAAAATTGACAGGAAGAGGGGATTAATTACCTTTCTGTTCCCAATCCTTAGACTAAATAGAGTCATCAGGTAGCAAAGTGTAGCCAGTCCCTGGATTGTGAACATTCACATTTACAGACAATTCATGTTGTTGTTATCAGGGGCTCTGGACTCCATTCTGACTATCGAGACCCTATGTACAAAAGAACAAAACACTGCCTGGTCCTGTGCTATCCTCACAATCATTGCTATGTTTGAGCCCTTCGTTGCAGCCACTGTGACAAGCCACCTCATTGAGGTTCGTCCTCTTTTTCTCTGACCCTCTACTTTAACAAGCATGATGTCCTTCTCCAGGGACTTCTCCCTCTTGATAACATGTTCACAGTATGTGAGATGAAGTTACCATCCTTGCTTCTAAGGAGCATTCTGGTTGTACTTCTTCCAAGACAGATTTATTTGTTCTTCTGGCAGTTCATGGTATATTCAATATTCTTCACAAATATCATAATTTAAAGGCATTAATTATTCTTCCACCTACCTGATTCAGTGTTCAGCTTTTGCATGCATATGAGGTAATTGAAAATACCACTGTTTGGGTCAGGTGCACTGTAGTTCTCAAAGTGACATCTTTGTTTTTAACATTTTAAAGAAGTCTTTTGCATCAAATTTACACAGCGTGTCAGTTTGCTGCCAGGTAAAATCCAGGCTCTGCTCAGTATGTCTTGTTGTAGCCAATAAACAAGAGACCAAGGTGGGAGAACAGAAAAACACTTTTATTTCTTCAGCCAAGGAAGGGAACAGACTGTGCTAGTGCATCCAAGACTGCTCTAAGGAAGGCTTCTTCAAGCCTCAGTTTATAAAACAGGAAGCTTATAAAATACAGGTTATAAAACAGGAAGTCATACAAAATCATGGGTATACATACTTCTACATTCTATGCAGGCACAGTTAGAGTTCCATACTCTCCATACATCACATGTATGGAAAATGGCAGCTAAACTCCACCCAGAGGTAAAACATATTCATGAGGTTTCCTACGGTGTTAATATGGCTGCTAAACTGACTCAGGCTGGTTTTGGCTAGTGTGGGAGGTCAGATTAAATAGGATAAAAGGAGGAAGGGTTGGCTCAGTTGGCTGTCCTGCTTATCTTGTAGGGCTGGTAGGCTCTGTCGTATTCTCTCCTTTTCTTTGGACATTGATCATTATTGATCAGTGTTCATTTTGAACATGGTGTCCCTGGTAGAGGACAGCATCCATCTTGGTCAATTGTGGATACAGCTCAGGCAAAGTAATGTGGCTGCTTGGATGGATGTTCTACTTTGGAGTCAGAAAACAATAGATAACACCAAGGGCAAGCACTGCAAGCAGCAAGAACGCAGAATTCAAAAAACAACAAACATAACAAACAATGTAATTAACACAGGAACTCTTGTGGAGTTGGGCTCATATAGAATGACACTTCTTTTGTTAATGGACTTTTATAATAAGCCTTAGGCTTATTATAAAAAAAGGTACTTGAGGTCCCTTGTAGCTTGCCAGCCTAGTTCTTAGTTTTGCTGAGTATCAGTCCTCGGATCTGGTGGACAGGTTTTCTTTACCTGGAAGTGATGGATCCATGCTTCGAGACTACTGAGTTTTACTGCAGTTGGTGTGGCTAGTTAGTACCACAAATGGTCTAGTCTACTTTTCTTGAAGAATGTCTGACTTCCATGAATAGAGGAGCACCCAATTTCCAGGCTGAAAGGGATGCAGTGGTACCTCCAGATCAAGTGGGTTCCAGAGGAGGGAGTATCTGTGAGACAAGGCAACTGAGAGAGACTGTAAATAGTTTTTAAGGTAAAATTCTCCCTGTTCATGGGATGCAGTGAGAGCTTCCTACAAGCCCTGACTATTATAAATTTCAGGATTTGTCAACAGGGTATGCCCACATAACAGCTCAAAAGGGCTGAGTTTTAATTTCCCCTGAGGGGTAACCCTAATTCTCCTGAGGGCCATGGGGAGGACTTTTGTCCATGTAAGTTTAGTTTCTTGACAAATCTTGCATGTGTGTCTTTTTGGACTATGGTTGGCTTGTTCAACCTTTCCCTTGGACTGTGGGCTCCAGGCTGCATTAAGGCTCCATGTGATGTCGAGGGTGCTAGCAACTAATTGAGTGATTTAAGTAATGAAAAGGGGTTCATATTGCTTTCAATGGAGGCTGGGAGTCCGAACCTCAGAATAATTTCTTGCAGGAGGTGTTTGACTCCCAGTTGGTGAAGGTGTCAATGAATAACAAAAAGTATCTGCAATTTCATGGGGCACAAGCCATTTCAGTAAAGTCTACTTGCCAGTCCTTGCTAGGGATTGACACTTTTCTTTTCAACCCCGTGGAATTTTTCGGATTTCGTGCACAAACAGAACAGACACAAGTAACTCCCTCTATAGTCTATAACAATTTGTGTCCTATTAAATGTCTTTTTACCCAGTCATACATTCCATCTCTTCTATAGTGGGTGGACTGGTATGCTTGTTGGAGAAAGGGCTTTAGCAAATTTGAGAGTATGAATATTTTTCTGTATTCAGTGTATAACTGTACATTCTTTTTCTGGGTGGCTCCCCAAGCATCAGCTATTCCTTAGTCTTTGTCTACATCTTTGATGATAGTTATCACTGTGGCCATGGCTTGGAGACAAGCTGGCCACTGTTCAGTCACCATGTCTAACTTCTTTGGAAAGTAGGCCACTGGTCTTCAGGTTCCTGGAGGTTGAGTGAGGACTCCAGCTGCTATACCTGCCAATTTGTGCACATACAGGTCAAAAGGATGACTCATATCAGGCAACCCTAATGTGTGGCTTCTATCAACTTTACTTTTAGGGTTTTGAAGGCCTGGTTCTCAACAGTTGTCCAAATTAGAGGCTTGGAGTCTTTTCCCTCTAAGGCCTGGTGGAGAGGTTTGGCAATTAAGCTGAAATTGAGGATCCACATGTGACAGAAGCCAGCCATTCCCAGGAAGCCTCTGAGCTCCCGTTTGGTTATTGGGAGAGCAAGACTGCAGATGACATCCTTTCTGGGAGCAGTTCTTGCTCCCCAGGCTGAATTTTGAAACCTAGGTAATGACCTTGGGTAGACTGAGCTCAGCCTTCTCTGCTAAGACTGTATTCACATTGTCCAAGAAGTTCAGTACGTCCAAGGTATGTGGATGAAATTTCACTTATCCCTATTGGTGATGAGGAGGCATCTCTTATTGTAACAGAATCCCATTCTGCAAGGTAAAATGCCAAAGCTCTGTAGCCAAAGCTGATACAAAGAGGGTGGGGCTGCTTTTAAACTTCTGGGGGAGAGCAGTCCTGCAAAGCTGCTGTTTGTGTTGACTGTATGGGGATCTTCCCATTCTAAAGCAAATATTTTCTGACTCCTCTCTTCCAGGATGATGCAAAAGAAAGAAAGAAACAAACAAAAATTTTAAAAAATAAAAAAAAACCCTCATTGCTATTGAGTCGATTCTGATTCACAGCGACCCCCTTTGGGTTTCTGAGGCAGTAAATCTTTATGGAAGTAGATTGCCCTGTCTTTCTTCTCTGGAATGGCTGGTGGATTTGCGCCACCAACATTCTGGTTAGCACTCAAATGCCTTAGGCACTGCATCACCAGAGCTCATCCTTTAAATGTAGAACTGTGAACCAAGCGAAAATAGGAGACAGAGTGAAGAGCAGAGTGTAAGGGTTAAGGTGTTCTGTACATGTTACCTGGTTGATTGCCCACAGGTCATGGACAAACTGGTACTCCCTGTTTGTGGCAGTTAAGGATATATGTCAAATTGGCTGGGCCTGGTTTTGAGTGGCTGGCCAGCTGGATGTAGTGACTCCCCATGATGAGACTGGTAATCAACTCTATAGTAGAATCTGAAGTGAGCAGCTGAGTAGCTGCCTTAGGCATGTGGTCTGCTTCCAGTATATAAGAATACACTTTGAGAAAGATCTGTGAGCTTCTCAGCGCATCTGGATCCTATATTTGGCTGAGTCTTCATTTCAGTGGCCTGCCATGTTGTCTACTGATCTTAAGACTATTAATGACTTGAACTAGTGGCTTGCCATGTTACTTAATAATCTCGGGACTGTGCCATTTTACTTGTCTACCTTGTGTTTGCAAACCTCAGCAGCCAGCAGCTGTCTGAGTTAAGAGAAGCCTCCAGCTTCAGTGGGCCAGGAGTAAGAGGCAGAGCTTAAGTCCAAAGTCAAAGGGCTTTCACCAAGCCCCTAGAGCTGGTACTTTGAACTTGGAATTCTAGCCTCCTAAACTGTAAGAGAATAAACACCTGTTTGTTAATGACATCCACCTGTGGTATTTTTTGGTCAGAGCAGCACTAGATGACCAAAACACTGTTCTTCTTTTCACTGGTAAAATGAGAGTGTTGAGATCCTGAGACCAGAAGAACTAGATGGTGGCTGACTACGACTGTCAACCACTCAGAAAGAGATCTGTGCAGGAGAGCCTGGATAGTGTTGGAGAACAATATGGAACAAAACTCAAAATCATAAAAAGAGCAGGTTTACTGGTCTGATAGGGCCTGGTGAGACCTCCAAGACTGTAGCTCCTAGTTACCCTTCAGGTCTGGAATTGAACTCACTTCCATGGCTTCCAGCCAAACAATAGACAGGCATACAGGATGAACATTTACATCAGGTAGATATATTCCTTATATCAGTATCAATCATGGGAGAACAGCTGGACAGTATTTACAAAGGGAGATAGCTCAGGGAAAGAATGCATAGGAAAGAAGGTCACAGGGAAGTGGTAACTACAGGGAGGAAGTGGGAAGAGAGCTGTTACATTGTGTGGATTTGCAGTCAATGCAATGAAAAAAAATATGTATGAACTGTTGTATGAAAAATGAATTTGCTCTGTAAATTTACACCCAAATCACAATAATTTTTTTATATATATCTAATTAAAAATAAAATGGGGGTGAGAAATAGCGATTGATTGGGTAGATCAATCTGTGTTGGAGAAACCTGTCAATAATCTCTGTGAATGTTATTTGAGCCTCATGCCTGATAGGGTATTACCTCAGGTGTGGGGGCTCAATGCCCAGAAGGAGCTCCACAACTTGGGGAACGGTTTTTGCCCTTCTGGGGTCTTGTTTGCTCAGACAAAAGGTACTACAGTGTCTTTGAAAGAATGGAATTGGACCAATTGCTTGGTCTTTTTTTTTTTTTTTTAGTTAAGAGAGTCATTTTCAACCTCCATGCAGTGTCCCAGTGCACCTGCATGTACATGGTGCCATCGTCAAAGCTTATTTGAACTCTAAGTGTATATATCAAGTCTCATGCCAGTAGCAGAACAGGGCAATCAGGCACATATAGGAAAAAGTGGGTTAGGATTTTTCCTTCAACTGAGCATGTAAGGGGGCACATCAATGACTGGTTATTTCTTTACCTAAGAGCACAATTACTGGCACAGTTCTTTTGGTTAATAGGGCTTTTTGGGTAAGAATTGAATAGATGGTCCCTGTGTCAACCAGATACTGAGTGGGTTTTCCCTTCATGTTCATTATAGCCAGAGGCTCTGGTAGAGTGGAAGCCTCCATCATCTTCAGTCATATTCTTCATCTGAAGGGATGGGGACTGCCAAGAACTGAATGGCTTCTTGGGATCTTCTTGCCCTTTCAGGGAACCTTGGGCATTCCATTTTCCAACATTCTCCTCCTTACACCAAGCACACTGATCACTTTCTAAAGGAAGTCTTTACAGGCTACTATCTCCTTGGCCTTGAAAGGACCCTCCTTTTCTTTGGCCAGGCCTGTGCTCCTGCAGCACAGAGACAAGGAGAGTTGCCTGCCTCTTAGCCTTTTCTTGTTCCTTTTCTAGTTCCTTCCGTTCTTCCTCCTTGTCCTGATTAATGTACAAATCTTAAAAGCAGTTTCTACTAGTTAGGAAATGCCTCTGTCCACTCCACCTTCCACCTTCTGTAGTTTCTTTCTAATATCTGAGGCACTCTGCCCAATAAAAGTCATGTTAACCATGTGAGCATTTTCAGGGGTCTCTGGATCAAGGTCTGTAAATTCTCTAAAAGCACAAGATGCCTCTCAAGAAATCTTGAAAGGTCTTCATCTGGTTTTTGTCTGACTTCATATATTTAGGTTTTTTTGTTTTGGAGCTCCTTTTTTTTTAAGCCTTCTAGTAGGCTCTCTTGGTAATAAGAAAATTTTCATGCCTTCCAGCTGCATTTGGGTTCCAGTTGGTGTTCTGGGCAGGAAAGGCCACGGTGTTGGTAGAGTTTGTGCATGAACTTCATGGCACCTATTGGCTTCCTCTTGGGCTTTTTCAAAACTGATGAACCTCTTCTCTGGTGTTAAAGAATGTCACACAGCACCTGACTGTCCACCCATGTTGGGGCATGAGAATGATAAATTGAAAAAAAAATCCTCTCTAGGTCCTCCCAGTAACTTGGGAGATTATTTTTCCAATTAAAACGATCACTGGTAGATAAAGGGGTATCACCCTTCCATCACTCACTGGCATCTGGTACAGAGGAAAATGTCTGGAGCACTTTGGCCCTTCTTCACCTCCCAAGTGTGCTCCCTCAGAATTGGTTTGTTCTATGGTCAAATCAGGGTACCTACAGGCCATTCCATTTGTGGAGGGGATGCTAAACAAGGGGCAGAAGGGCCTGGTCCAGGGTGTGGGCTGGGGGCTCAAGATCTGGGAAAGTATGAGGAGGGTACAGAGGAAGGGGATGTCAGACCAAGAAAATCATTCTGAGGGTCTGCAGGAAGGATGGGAAGTGTTGATCTGTCTGCTCCTTTCTCAACTATCACTTTTCACTGCTTTTGTAAGTTCTTATTTCAAACAATGTTATGAAAGCTTCCGCAAATATTTTTTCATCCTATTTTTCTTCACTAGGAGCTCTGGTGGCATAGTGACTAAGGCGTTTGACTGATAACCAGAAGGCTGGTGGTTCAAACCCACCAGTCACTCCTCAGAAAGAAGATTGGCCAATCTACTTCCACAGAAATACCATCTCAGAAACCCAAGGAGGGGTTGCTATGAGTAGGGATCCACTTGACAGTAGTGAGTTTGGTTTTTTTTGGTTTAGTACAAAACAGATCTAATCACAAAATAGTGTTATATCCTAAACATCCATCAAGCAGCCACCTTTCCCCACTTTCCAGCTTGTACTGGAGCCAGGCATTACAAAAGAAAAGAGTTTTCTTTTCTTCTTCATAGGGTTCAAACCAAAATACTACCAATTCTTTAAAATACATTCTAAATGCTACATTCTGGAAATCCTTGCTCATTACCCATTACCTACCAAAACCTTAATAACAATTACCCATTGGCTGAAGTCTGTAAAGAGTTAGTCTCAGCACCAATACTTCCACTTCTTGAAAAACACTTGTAACTTTCAAAGCCTGCAAGATGGGCTTATTTAAAATTGTTACTCACCTGAAGGTGGTTGGTTCCTCTTTCCCAGAGAATAACACAAGTGAGCTTCATGTCTCCCATTGAGTCACTGTTGGGTAGGTCTTAGGCAGCTCGGGCCTCGAGGACTGTTCTAATGTCTGCTGGAGAAATCTCTTGGTGCATGCTGGACTCTCAGGTTGATCCACTCTCCAAACCATGTCTAGAACTGAGTGGAAGACTTCTGGCTGGCTTGCCGGAATTTGCTACTTGGTAAAATCCAAGCTCTGCTTGGCATGACTTTTTTTTTTTTTTTTTAATTTTATTTTATTTAGATTTGGGTGAAGATTTACAGAGCAAAATCACTCTCGATACAGCAGTTCACATATACTTTGTCTCATGTCATTGACCACAATTTACCACAATGCAACAGCTCCCCTCCAATTTCCTCCCCAAGGTACCACTTCCCAGTGTCCATCCCTCCATACTCTCCCGCCCCCTAAGCTGTCTCCCTGTGCATAAGGTGCCCTTCCTTCTCCCATGATTGTTCTCTCAAGGGCATGTGTCCACTTGAGGTAAATGTTCAACTCACATACCTGTACTTTGCTTGGCTGGAAACCACAGGTGTGGTCTCAATTCCAGACCTGAAGGGTAGCTAGGGGCCATAGCCTCAGTGGTTCCACCAGGCTCTATTGGACCAGCAAACCTGGTCCCAAACATCACCCCCCCTTTTTTTTTTTTTCCCTCCAAATAATTTTGAGTTTTGTTTCACATTGTTCTCCCTCTCTATCCAGGATCTCCTACATCCCTTCCAAGTGGATGACAGTGGTAGCCGGGCACCATCTAGTTCTTCTGGTCTCATACTTGTATAGGTTGCAGATCGGATGGTGTACCAGTCGTGGGGACTGATTGTTTCCATTAATTTTGGTTTTCTGCTTTCTTCTTTGCTCTTGATGAGGAGAGACCCATCGTTACATCTAGATGGCAGCTTGCTAGCTTTTAAGATCCCAGTCGCTACTCACGAAAGTAGGAGGTGGAACAATGTTTTGTATAGTATGTTATGCCAATTGAGTTTGATGTCCCCTGTGACCATGGTCCCAGGCCCTCAGGATCAACTACTCAGTCGCTGTGGGTAACTGGCTGTGACCAAGCAGTGACCATAAGCTAGCCCCTTGTCAGTTGTACTATACTCCTGGGGATTCTGATCCTTCACATAAACTTATAGGACCATTGTCTTTGGCATGACTTCTTGTAGCCAATAAACAAGAGACCAAGGTGGGAGAACAGAAAGGCACTTTTACTTCTTTGGCCAAAGAAAGGAACAGACAGTGCTATTGCCTCCAAGACTGTTCCAAGGAAGACGTCTTCAAGCTTCTCTTATATACAGTTTATAAAACAGGAAGTCATACAAAATTGTGTTGTTGTTGTTATGTGCCGTTGAGTTGGACCTGACTCATAGTGACCCCTCCTTAGGTTTCTGAGGCAGTATCACTATGGAAATAGATTGCCTAACCTTCCTTCCGAGGAGTGGCTGGTGGGTTTGAACCACCAGCCTTCTGGTTGGCAGTCAAGTGCCTTAGGAACTATGCTACCAGAGCTCCTATACAAAATAGGTATACATAATTCTACATTCTACACAGATGAAGTTACATACTTCTCTATACATTGCATGTATAGAAAATGGCAGCTAAACTCCACCCAGAAGTGGAGAGGTTATTATTCGTGAGGCACTTATTGACCTAAAGGTCACCTAGGGTACTGAGATGGCTGCCAAGCTGACTCAGGCTGTTTTTGGCTAGTCTAAGAGGTCAGGGTAAATAGATTAAGGGGAGAGGGTTTGGCTCACTTAGCTATCCTGCATATCTTATAGGGTCAGTATACTCTTTCTTTCTTTTTTTTGTTGTGATTTGGGTGAAAATTTATAGAGCAAATTCATTTTCCAAACAGCATTCATACACATTTTGTTTCATGACATTGATTGCAGTTCCCCACAATGTAACAGCTCTCTTCCCACTTCCTCCCTGTAGTTACCTCTTCCCTTTGTCCTTCCTATGTTTTCCTGCCCCCTGACTTATCTACCTGTGCAAATAATGCTCTTCCGTTCTTCCATGAGTGATCATTCTAAGCAGTGTATCTATCTACATGATGTAAATCTTCACCCTATATACCAGTCCCCACACTTGTCTGTCAATTTGTCACACTGTGGTGGCTTTTGTGTTGCTATGAGGCTGAAGGCTATGCCACTGGTATTTAAGATACCAGCAAGGTCACCCATGGTGGACAGATTTCAGCAGAGCTTCCAGTTTAATGCAATCTAGGAAGAAGGAAGGGGCCATCCACTTCTCAAAGAATTGGCCAGTGAATACCTTATGAATAGCAGTGAAACACTATCTAATATATTACTGGAAAACTTTATGAATAGCCCTGAAACATTGTCTGATATAGTCCTGGAAGATGAGCCCTCAGTTTGGAAGTCACTCAAAATATGACTGGGAAGGAGCTACCTCCTCAGAGAAGACCCATCCTTAGTGATGTGGATGAGATAAAGCTTTTGGGACCTCCATTTCCTGATGGGGCATGACTCAAAATGAGAAGAAACAGCTGCAAACATTAATAATCAGAACATGGAATGTATGAAGTATGAATCTAGGAAAACTGGAAGTTGTCAGAAATGAAATGGAATGCATAAAGGTTGATATCCTAAGCATTAGTAAGCTGAAATGGATTGATTTTGGCCACTTTGAATCAGACAACCATATGCTCGGCTATGCTGGGAATGACAAATTGAAGAGGAAGGACAGGGCATTCATCAACACAAAGAATGTTTTGAGATCTATTCTGAAGTACAGTGCTGTCAGAGATAGAATAATATCCATACGCCTACAAGGAAGACCAGCTAATACTACTATTATCCAAATGTAGGCACCAACCATCAAAGCCAAAGACAAGGAAATTGAAGATTTTTAACAACTTCTGCAGTCCAAAATTGACCAAACATGCAATCAAGATGTGTTGATTATCACTGATGATTGGAATGCAAAAGTTGGAAACAAAAATAATCACTGGTAGCTGGAAAATATGGCCTTGGTGATAGAAATAATGCCAGAGATAGCAGGATAGAATTTTGAAAGACCAACAACTTATTCATTGCAAATACCTTTTTTCAACAACACAAATGGTGGCTATACATGTGGACATTACCAGATTGAGTACACAGGAATGAGATCGACTACATCTGTCAAAAAAGGTGATGGAGAAGCTTGATATCTTCAGCCAGAACAAGACCAGGAGCTGACTGGGAACAGACTATCAACTGTTCATATGCAAGTTCAAGCTGAAGGTGAAGACAATTAAAAGAAATCCATGAGGGCCAAAATATGACCTTGATTATATTCCTCCTGAATTTAGAGACCATCTGAAGAATGGATTTGATGCATTGAACACAAATGACTGAAAACCAAAGGGATTGTGGGATGACATCAAGAGCATCATCCATGAAGGAAGCAAGAGGTGATTAAAAAGTCAGGAAAGGAAAGAAAGACCAAAATGGATGTCACAAGAGACTCTGAAGCTTGCTTTTGAATGGAGTAGCTAAAGCAAATGGAAGAAATGACAAGATAAAAGAGCTAAACAGAAGATTTCAAAGAGCAGCTCAAGAAGACAGTCAATTATTATAATGAAATGTGCAAAAGCTGGAGTTAGAAAACCAAAAGGGAAGAACACATTTGACATTTCTCAGGCTGAAAGAACTGAAGAAAATATTCAAACCTCGAGTTGCATACTGAAAGATTCTATGGCCAAAATATTGAATGATGCAGGAAACATCAAAAGAAGGAAGTAATACACAGAGTCACTGTACCAAAAAGAATTGGTCAATGTTCTTCCATTTCAGGGGGTGGCATATGATCAAGAATGAATGGTATTAAAGGAAGAAGTCAAAGTTGCACTGAAGGAACTGGAGAAAAACAGGGCTCCAGGAATTGACAGAATACCCACTGAGATGTTTCAACAAATGGATGCCGCACTGGAGGCACTTACTGGTTTATGCCAAGAAATTTTGAAGACAGCTGCTTGGCAAATGGACTGGAAGAGATCCATATTTGTACCATTCCAAAGAAAGTTGATCCCACAGAATGTGGAAATTATTGATCAATCTCATTAATATCACATGCAAGTAAAATCTTACTAAAGATAATTCAAAAATGGTTACAAAAGTATATTGACAGAGAACTTCCAGAAATGCAAGCTGGATTCAGAAGAGGACATGGAACAAGGGATATCATTGTGGATGTCAAAGAGATCTTGGCTCAAAGCAAAAAAAAATACCAGAAAGATATTTAATTGTGTTTTAATGACTATGCCAAAGGATTCAATTGTGTGGATCATAACAAATTATGGATAACATTGAGAAGAATGGGAACTCCAGGACACTTAATTGTGCTCATGAATCACCTGTACACAGACCAGGAGGTTGTCATACCATTCAATCTGTATGCTGAGCAAGTAATCTGAGAACCTGGAATATATGAAGAAGAACGTGGCATCAGGATTGGAGGAAGACTCATTAACAACCTGTTATATGCAGATGACACAACTTTGCTTGCTGAAAGTGATGATAACTTGAAGTACTTACTGATGAAGATTAAAGACTACAGTCTGCAGTATGAATTACACCTCAACATAAAGAAAACAAAAATCCTTACAATTGGACCAATAAGCAGTATCACAATGAATGGAGAATAGATTGAAGTTTTCAAAGATTTCATATTACTTGATTCCACAATCAACACCAATGGAAGCAATAGTCAGGAATTCAGAGGACGTATTGCACTGGGCAAAACTGCTGTGGAAGACCTCTTTAAAGTGCTGAAGAGCAAAGATGTCTCCTTGAAGATTAAGGTGCACCTAACCCAAGCCTTGGTATCTTCAATGGACTCATATGCATGTGAGAGCTGGACAATGAATAAGGTAGACCTAAGAAGAGTTGGGAAGCTCTGGTAGCATAGTGCCTAAGGCACTTGACTGCTAACCAGAAGGCTGGTGGTTCAAACCACCAGCCACTCCTCAGAAGGAAGATGGGGCAATCTACTTCCGTAGTGATACTGCCTCAGAAACCCAAGAAGGGGTCACTATGAGTTGGGTCCAACTTGACAGCACATAACAACAACAAGAGTTGATGCTTCGGAGTTGTGGTGTTGGTGAAGATATTGAAAGTACCATGGAGTGACAAAAGAATGAACAAATATGTCCTGGAAGAAGTGCAGCCAGAATGATCCTTGGAAGCAAGAATGCCCAGACTTCATCTCACCAACTTTTGTCATGTTGTCAAAAGGGACCATTCCCTGGAGAAGGATATTATGCTTGGTAAAGTGGAGGGTCAACGAAAGAGGGGAAGGCCCTCAACAAGATGGATTGACATAGTGGCTGCAACAATGGACTCAGGTATAGCAATGATTGTGATGCTGGCACAGGACTGGGCAGTTTTTCCTTCTGTTGTACATAGGGTCGCTATGAGTCAGAGACAACTCGAAGGCACCTAATAACAACAGCAGCATATGCCTGTTTATTTTTTGGCTGGAAGCCATGAGAGTGAGTTCAATTCCAGACCTGAAGGGTAACTAGGGTCATAGTCTTGGAGGTCTCACCAGGCTCTATCAGACCAGTAAACCTCATCTTTTATTTTTTTTATTTTGAGTTTTGTTCCACATTGTTCTTCCACTCTATCCAGGTTCTCCTGCACTTGTCCCTTTCTGAGTGGTTGATAGTGGTAGCCAGGCACCATTTAGTTCTTCTGGTCTCATGGTCATATAGGCTGAGGTTTGCATGGTCCACTAGTCCCTTGGACTACTTGTTTCATGTGTCTTTGGTTTTCTCCATTTCTCTTTGCTCTGGACAAGGAGACACCTATTGTTGCTTCTGGTTGACCACTTGAAAATGTTTAAGACCCTAGTCACTAATCACCAAAGTAGGATGTAGAAAAATGTTTTTGTGTAGTATGTTATGCCATTTCAGCTTGATGTCCCCTGCATCTGTGGTCCTAAACCCACAAGTCCAACAACTCGCTCCATCAGGATGGTTGGCCTAAGAAGTTATAACTTTGCCCCCTGTTAGTTTTAGTTATGTGGACATTCTTATAGCACATACAAATACATATACAGAAATATCATCTGCCAGTCTTTTGTATGGTCATGGGTATATTCCCTTTTGCCTAGACATGTCTAATCATTGAGCCTTTCTACTCATCTATTTACCTAGAGATTAATGTTTGTTATCACTGATAACACAGTATTGTATATGTAACAAGGTTTATGTTTGTTGTCTTTACCTCTTGTGGACCTCTCTGTGTCTTCCTTTTCTTTAGTATTATTGTACTGGTCACTCACTTTTGGTATATTGCCTTTCCCTTCATCCAAATCAATACTTGTCTCTACCTAGATAATTCCTTTTGTTCACATTCCATTGGTGAGAACTTAGTCACATGGTCATACTCATCTGCAAAAAACATTGGGAAATGTAGCTATCTGGACAGTTACAAGTCAGGCTAAAGCTCAGGCAGTTGTATTACTAAGAAGGGGAAGAGAATTGAGTCCCTCAGCAATTATCTTTACATTAAAATCCTACTTTTGGCATTATCTCTTTGACTTTTACATATTCACCTAAGTAGGTCTCAGTTTTCTCATTTATAAAGTGAAGGGATTAGACAAGATTGGTGATTTCTTTTCTTTTTTTTTTTTTTAGTAGCAGAATCTTTTAATTAAAATTTTTAAGAGGAAACTTCATGTGTCAAAGAAATAAAAATAGAGCTGTTCATTTCAATCACAAAAGGGGTGTTCTGTCTGTCCACACTCCACCTCAGTGACTTCCTTGAAAGTTATCTGAAATCCTAGGACTCTGTGAAGCATGGTCAGAAAATCACTGAATGAGAAGTTTTCTGGGAATTTTTTCAGTTCTGTTATTTTTGAGATTGTGATCATTCACCTCTGTGTCTTGGGTTGGGCTTGATCTCTGCCTTGTCTTGCTTAGTAGTTGGAAACTTTGGGGCCTGGGATTATTGGCAGAAAAAAAATGGAGGAAGTCTCTGCCCTGGGTCTCCAGCCTTACCTCGCCTATTTTCACCATTTTCCTATCTTACCACATTTCTCTCCCCTCTCGTGTAGTACAAATAAGTGTCTGCTCCCTGCCTGGTAAGGGCCTACATTGTGGAGCTTGAAAGAAGTGTTGGAATTGCTGGTTTTCTTCAACCCATGCTTTTCCCCCTCCTGATGGTGATTTAGAGACCCTCTGGGTGGTATAGTGCCTAAAGCACTTGACTGCTAACCAATAGGCTGGCGGTTCAAATCCCCCAGCCACTCTTTGGAGGGAAGGTTGGACAATCTACTTCTGTAGTGATACTGCCTCGGAAACCCAAGGAAAGGTCGTTGAGTTGGATCCAATGCTGCGACAGTGTGTTGCGTTGCGTTAGGAGCATACTCTCTCCCTCCCCAGGTTAATGTTTTTACTAACCTTCTGACCTTGCTTTCTTCTGGCCTACCATACTGGCCTCAACTGGGTTTAGGATTACAGGCTCTGTCAAGGTTATAGACTGAGAATACGGTCTCACCCAGCCCTGATCCAGTTTGTGAATGAACTCTATCCAGGGACAAGAAACAAACAAACCCATTTCTTATTCATAGCAATCCTACAGGACATAGTAGAACTTGGGTTTCCAAGGCTGTAAATAAATCTTAACAGGAGCAGACTGCCATATCTTTCTCCTGTGAAGTAGCTGGTGGGGTCAAACCACTGAGTTTTTGTTTAGCAGCCTAGCACTTAAACTACTGCACCACAAGGACTCTTCATAGCAACAGGAAGGAATCTCAGCATCTCTCAGGATTTCAAACTGCCTCCGGGAAAGTTACCTACAAAGGGTGGTGGGGAGAAAGTGGAGTAGTAGAGGATGTGGGTGGTGGAGGGGTGGTGCTGGGGTACAGATGGTCATGTGAGGGTTCATTCAGAAGCTGGCTTGTGGATTTGATAAACACTTTCTCCTCCCTGCCTCCTAGGGCCAGGGCTTGGCACCTGTCCACTTGCTTCCAAGGTTCCATCCTGAGAGACTAGCTATGCCAACTATATTCTCCCAGGCCTGCTCTGGATGCTGAACAGGAATTTGGCTGGTGGCTCAAGTGTTTGCCAAACCAAGGGAACAATTTTAGGCCTCTCTGAAGGCCAGTGACCACTGCCTACAAACTAAGAACATTCCAAGAATGGCTGGAGGATGGGTGGGGGTTGGGGAAAGATGAGAGAAGGTGACCAAGTCTGGGCTTGTTAGGATGTGTATTATTTTGCTTAAATTTCTAAGTAAGACATTAGGACATAGTTGTGGGGTTGATTTACCCCAGGGATTGCAGGAAAAGCATCTTAGGGAGTGCAGCAGGCTCAGTGTAAGAAAGCAAGTCCTGATGGGAAGTAATGGATTGGAGAGCAAGCATTTATTTGTCTAAATGGGACAGTCCCTACTCAGATTATTGTCATGCACAAATGCAGGCTCATTGTTCCTTTCAACTTTTTAAGACAAACTGGACAGCCAAATTTTATGTGAAGTTTTCTGGTTCTTGAAACATTGCACAGAAAACAAAGCCCTTTCTGTAGGTAAGCTTTGCTCTCAGGTTGCCAGTTTTCAAACCCTGATTTAAAGGCCTTGTAAAAGGCGTCCTCTTTCCTGTAGTTTTGTGTCACCAGTGCTCCCATCTCAATTTGTGAAACTATGTTAGAAACTAGTCCTGGCATTTTTGACCACTGGCTGGATGTCCACGGGGAAAAGACGTCATAGTGAGTCAAGGAACTTGGCATTAGTTTCCCATGCTGCTGCAATAAATTACCACAAATTGAGTGACTTGGACAATATAAATTCATTCAAAAATAGTTCTATAGTTCAGATTGACATGAGTGTCATGATAATCAAGGTGTCAGTAGGGTTATATTACTTTCTGGAGGCTCTAGGGGAAAAGTCCAGCTTCTAGAGGCTACCTGCCTTGGCTTCATGACTCCTTCCTACATCCTTAAAGCCAGCATTGGAGGTGGAGTCTTAATGCTGTTAGGTGCTGGTGAGTCATTTTTGACTCACAGTAATCCCATGTACAATAGAACAAAACACTGCCATTCCTGCACCATCCTCTCATTCATTGCTATGCTTAAGCCCATTGTTGGGGCTACTATGTCAATCCATCTTGTTTAGGGCCTTCCTCTTTTTCACTTACCCTCTACTTTAGCAAACATGATGTCTTTTTCCAGGGATTGGTCTTGATAACATGTCCAAAGTATGTGAGATGAAGTCTTGTCATCCTCCCTGCTAAGCATTTCTTGTATTTCTTCCAAGACAGATTTGTTCATTCTTCTGTCAGTCCATGGGATATTCAATATTCTTTGTCAACACCACAATTCATAGGCATCAACTCTTTAGTCTTTTTTACTAACTGTCTATCTTTCACATTCTGTTGAGGTGATTGAAAATACCATGTCTTGGAGCAGGTGCACCTTAGTCCTCAGTGACATCTTTGCTTTTTAACACTTTAAAGAGGTCTTTTGCAGCAGATATGTCCAATGTAATACCTCTTTTGATTTCTTACCTGCTGCTTCCAGAGGTGTTGATTGTGGAGACAAATAAAATGAAATCCTTGACAGTTTGAGTATTTTCTCTATTTATCATTATTTTGCTTATTGGTCCAGTTGTGAGGATTTTTGCTTTCTTTATTTGAGGTGTTATTCATACTGAAATCTGTAATCTTTGATCTTCATCCATAAATGTCTGAACTTTTCTTCAGTTTCAGCAAGTAAGGTTGTGTCATCTGCATATCACAGGTTGTTAATGAGTCTTCCTCCAAATCTGATGCCACATTCTTCTTTATAATGTCCAGATTCTTAGATTATTTGCCCAGAATAGAGATTGAGTAAGTATGATGAAAAGATATAATCTTGATGCACACCATTCTTGATTTTAAACCATACCTCTCGAGTTGAATCCAACTCCTTTGGTTTCCGAGGCTGTATCACTACGGAGATAGATTGCCCAGCCTTCCTTCCGAGGAGTGGTTGGTGGGTTTGAACCACCAGCCTTCTGGCTAGCAGTCAAATGCCTTAAACTCTATGCCATCAGAGATCCTATGGTCAAACACACACACACACACACAGGTAAATGTTTTTCTGGGATTCTCTGCTTTCAGCCAAGATCTTTTGATGTCAGCAATGATATCCCTCATTCCATGTTCCCTGCTGAGTCTGGCTTAAACTTCTGGTAGTTCCTTGTTAATATACTGCTGCAACCCTTTTTGAATTAGCTTCAGCAAAATAATACTTGCATGTGATATTACTGATATTTTTCAATAATCTCTGCATTCTGCTGGATCACCTTCCTTTGGAATGGGCACAGATATGGATTTCTTTCAATCAGTTGATCAGGTAGCTGTCTTCCAAATTTCTTGGCACAGATGAATGAGCACATCCAGTGTTGCATATGCATTTGCTTGTTGAAACATCTCAATGGGCATTCCATCAATACCTGGAGCCTTGTTTTTCACCAATGCCTTTAGTGCAGCTTGGACTTCTTCCTTCGGTATGATAGGTTATTGACCATATACTACCTCCTAAAATGGTTGTGTTCACCAATTCTTTTTACTTTTTAATTTTTATTGCCATTTGTGTGAAAGTTTTCTTTTTTTAAAATTTTTATTGTGATCTGGGTGAAAGTTTACAGAGCAAATTCATTTTCCATACAGCAGTTCATACAAATTTTGTTTCATGACATTGACTGCAATTCTCCACAATGTAACAGCTCTCTTCCCACTTCCATAAATGCCTAAAGTTCTCTTGAGTTTCAGCAAGCAAGATTGTGTCATTCTTCCTTTTGTCTTTCCCTCCCACTCACCCCCCTCCCCCCAGCTATCTCCCTGAGCAAACACTGCCCTTCTATTCTCCCACAATTGTCCCTCCAAGGAGTGTATCTACCTAATTAAATGTCCACCCCATATGCCTGTCTATTCTTTGGCTGGAAGCCACAAGAGTGAGTTCAGTTCCAGATCTGAAAGGTAACTAGAGGCCATAGTTTCAGGGGTCTCACCAGCAAACCAGCAAACCTGGTCTTTTTTTTTTTTTTTTTAATAATGATTTTTAGTTTGTTTCACATTGTTCTCTCACTCTATCCGGGATCTCCTGCACTGACCCCCCTCTCAGTGGTTGACAGTGGTAGCCGGGTAGCGTCTAGTTCTTGTTGTTGTTGTTATGTGCCATCAAGTCGGACCTGACTTGGGTTTCCGAGGCAGTATCATTATGGAAGTAGATTGCCCAACCTTACTTCCGAGAAGTGGCTGGTGGGTTTGAACCACTAGCTTTCTGGTTAGCAGTCAAGTGCCTTAGGCACTACGCTACTAGAGCTCTTCTAATTTTTCTATGTCGGCCAATTCTTTTTGGTACAGTGACTCTGTGTATTCCTTCCATCTTCTCTCTATGCTTCCACAGAATCCTTCAATATTGTAACTCAAGGCTTTTGTTCTATTCTTTCAGCTTGAGAAAAAAATCCTTTTGGAAGTCATATCTTTTTCTCATTATAGCCAGAAAACATTCTCTGCTTTAAAAAATTCATGTGACTAGAACAGGTCCACCCAGGTAATCTAGGATAATCTCCCCATCTCGAGGTCTATAATTTAAATCACATTTGAAAAGTCCGTTTTCACAAATTTTAGGGATTAGGGTGGAGACTAGGCTCTTCCCTGAAGTTTTGGTTTGTTGCCCCCCCCAAAAAAAATTTCCTGAGGTCAGACATTAATAATAAACAGAGTTATCTTTCCTTTTAACCTGACCTATTCTCTCTCTATTCAGATCTTTTCTCTATAGGATCCTGTTTTTAGCAGAGGCCCTTCAGGGCAGCAATGCCAAGCCCTTCTAACCAGCATAAGCCTTAGCTGCCTACCTGTCTGGTTACAGCACTATTTGCTACCCTGGGGTCCAGAAGCAGCAGTTTTCTCTTAGCTGTCTCTCCCTGTGGAACTTCCCAGCTGGGGTTAGTTATAGGAGTGAAAGTCTGGCAAACATTCCTCCTTTTCCCCAGGGCTAACAAAGTCTCCTGGGCCTGCCTCAAGGGTATGAGTCAACATCACAGTATCTGAAGCATGAGGGAAGGGGTAGGATGACAAGGCTGACTTGGAACTCAATTCAGCACAGGCTGAATTTAACAGGAACACATTTATTATTGTTAACTTCCAAGTCTTTTACTCGGGTTCAAACAATTAGCTGCCCAAGAACAGGATGGTGGAGTATTGACTTTTAACTTCAATTTTCATGGAGGGAGACCCACACGTGACATGTGTCATGCTAGCCCCCTTAGGAGATAGGGACCAATTCCACTTGTGTGAGTGAGTGACCAGGCTATTGTCCCAATTTTTTCTCCCTTAAATTATATTGATCGCTCTAGAAGGCTGGATTTGAAAAGATAGGGCAAACCCTACTCAACCGGTATCTCTGAAAATAATAATCAAAGCAAACAAGAGTAGAGCTGCCCAGTCAGATGGGTTTGCGGAGGGTTGGGATGCATTGTTTAGTAGCAAATCCTGCACCTCTCCTTGCCACCAGTGCATACATACACACTTAACTACCACCTCAAACCATGGGATTAGAGGGAGACAAGACACAGGAGTATTATGGTTATGCAGGTTACCCAGGTTACCCAGGCCTGCATCCGAGCTCTTCCATTTACTATATGTGCCCTTGGATAAATTTCTTAACTTCATTTTCCCTCGTCTGAAGCAATGATAATTATACCTACTTCACACAGTTGTTATGAGGATTAATATCTAAAAGAGTAGTGCCTAGGCATAACCATAAAATGGCATAGTATGCTAAAAATAATAATAATACAAATGTAAGTCCAATATATAATGTAGTATAAGTAGGTATCCTTTTCTGCTCAAAACTCACTCACTATTGTCGAGTCAGTCCCAACTCACATCAACCCCTCCTTGGGTTTCTGAGTCAGTATCTCTATGGAAGTAGATTGCCCAACCTTCCTTCCAAGGAATGGCTGGTGGGTTTGAACCGCCAGTCTTCTGGTTAGCAGTCAAATGGCTTAGGCATTATGCTACCAGAAGTAGCTATCCTTTTCTGCTAGAAATTAAAATCAAAATTTCAGATTATTAATATGAAAAATGTCTAGGGGATTTAATTAAGGTTCATTCAGATTAAATAAATATGGTCATGGCTATTGGGTACAATAGTCATAATATACTTTCTTATTGTTGTTTTTAGTTGCTGTTGAGTTGGTTCTGACTCATGGTGACCCCATGAATGCAAAATACAGGCATCTGCAGAGGCATTTCAGGTTCAGATCCAGACCTCCACAATAAAATGAATATTTCAATAAAGCAAGTCACACAAATTTTTTGGTTTTCCAGTGCATGTAAAAGCTATGTTTACACTATGTTGTAGACTATTAAGTGTGCAACAGTTTTATGAAAATGTTTGAAATATTGTGAGGATTACCGAAATGTGATATAGAGACACGAAGTAAGCGTATGCTGTTGGAAAAATGGCACCGACAGACTTACTTGACACAGGGTTGCCACACAAGTTTAATTTGTAAAAAGTGCAGTATCTGTGAACCACAATAACAAAGTGCAATAAAATGAGGTATGCTTGTATATACTTTTCAGACCAGAACAAAGGAAGTGACGATTTATATCATACCTAGAGTTAGTCCCTCTAAGAGACTGAGCTCTTATTGCACTCTTTTTCATTATATTTAAAGCTTTCATCCATGATTTTACAAGGAATCAATGCATTTTATTTAGAACCAACATTTGTAATGAAGATCTCAGCCTGTCCCTTCGATAAATTTGGCCCTCAGCAGTAACAAAAATTCTGGATCTCTCTTAGGTCTAGCTTGGAACATGGAGCTCAGTTCTGGTTGGCACAATTAGAAAGGGATGCCACTATTGGCAAGCTGGTGAGGGAGCTTGAAATATGACAAATGTATACTATTGGAAAGAATCTGAGATATTAGGTTGGGATGGCAGGACACAGAAGCCATGAGAGCTGGTGTCACACAATTCAAAGGGCTGTCACCAAAGAAAGTACTAAACACTGTGGTCAGGATTTTATATCTATTATCTAATTAAATTATATATCACAACAAACTATGGCCAGTAAATAAGTAGGTAAAAGGTAACGTGACTTGTCAAAATCCCATAATCCATGTGTGTTCCATCTAATTCAGGGACCCAAGGCTGTCCAATACTAAAGGCCAAGGTCTTTCATCTGTACCTCACCATCACAGTAACATTATGTGTGTATAAGGTAGAGCCCCCCCCCCAATATTTATAGCTATAAAAAATAACGTGAGAATTGTGTAGTGGTGCACTGTCTTCAAAGATGTCCAAGCAAACACTTGATGACTATGTCAAAGATATTGAAAAGATAATTTATTCATGTCCCTGGATGGTATAAATGCATTCAGCTGCCAACCAAAAGGTTGGAAGTTCAAGTCCACCCAGAGACACCTTGGGAGAATGGCCTGGTGATCTATTTCTGAAAAATCAACCATTGAAAACCCTATGGAGCACAGTTCTACTTTAGCACACAGGGGTTGCCATGAGTTGGAATTGACTCCACAGCAACTTTTTTTTTTTTTTTTAATAACTCACCCATACCTTTTTAAGAAGTGGAAATGGATGATCAATGAAGCCACTGTCCAATTTTAGGATTCTGGATTTCTATATTTTGGGGTTGGATATACACTCTAGATGGTCATTCTCCCTCCCCACTTTTTTTCACTTCCTTTGTCATTCCACCACCCTCTCCCATTCAAGCAGATAATCTGTCCTGGGAACATGCCTAAAAGGAGGGATATGGTGGCAGCTGGCAGTTTGGATAATAGCAATAGCCTGCTACTCCCTTTAGTTGTTGAGTCTAAATTTTGATTAAGCTTACTAAGGAGATTGTGTTATATTCCTTTCAGGAAAATCTGAGAAGCAATATACCACCTTCCCTGCCCTACTTTGCCACCAGGAAAACCCAAACCCCTGAATGGAATGCAGGTTTAGGACTAATATTCTGCTCTTCCACCTGAATGGGAGCTTGATATATAAATTAGGTTGAGTTTTTGAAAATAAATTTATACTTCTTATACACCTGAGTGTATGATCAGAGATAATTTTAAATTTGGGAGATGGAGGGTGTGGTCTCTGAGCAACAAGTAATATAATTGTTTGCAGACCTGACTTTTTCTGTCCTCTGCTGCCCCTCTGTGGACACATATTGAAATAACACCTCAAGGATTATCTGGTAGAAGGAGCGTGAAATTGGATTTAAAAGGACACCCCTCTGTAAGAAACGGTGGAGTTTAAAGCCTGGTGGAAGGCTATCACCCACTGGAGGAAGTAAAGAATGGTTGCCATCCCCAGCAAGGCTGGTGTTCCCAGGGGAGAAATGCAGCTTTTCCAAACTGTCCATGACTTCAAGAGGCTCTATTGTCCACTGTCTTTATTTTTCCTTGAGACACTTGGAATCAGTAAATGAGTGATCATCTAAATCCTCCCCATCATAACAACAACAACAAGAAAAAAAAAAAAACTTGCTGCCGTCAAGTTGGATCCAACTCATAGCGACCCCTCCTTGGGTTTCTGAGGCAGAATTGCCCAATCTTCCTTCCAAGGAGTAGCTTGGTGGGTTTGAACCGCCAGCGTTCTGGTTAGCAGTCAAGTGCCTTAGGCACTATGCCACCAGAGCTCCCACTCCCCATCATGCACGTCTGTATTTTTTTGGCCACTAGTAGTACCTACAGGCACAATGCCAACCCTCCTACACCTACTCTTCCTTTGCCTGGAGTAACAAGATGGTGTGTGGGTTTCTCCCTCTGGTTTCACAGCTTTTAACACTAGCTCCTCACCGTCTGTCTTTATGCTACTGTCTCTACACGACTCTACACCATCGCATTCATGCTTTCTGCATCCCTGCTGCACAGGAACAGCATAGAGATGGTCCTTCCATTTGAATAAGTGAGAAAGGGAAACCGTTGGGCACAAATAAGGGAAGGGGCTATGAATTGCTAGGTGTACCCTGGCTGGAATCTAGGGGTGTTCAAATCCGAGAACCATCTTCTACCTATAGATTAGCTGCTTTCTTCCCTGGTCACCCTCCTCCTGAGGCCCCACTACACCACCCAACTTCAATCCCCATCCCCTCTGGACAAACAGAAACAGTGGCTTGGGGCTTAACCTCTTTTTCTCCTGTCTACAGGAGAGGATGGGTTATCTGGGCTGACTGCTACCTGCCACTGGACATCCTCTCTCCAGCTGGAAGCCAGGGACCCCCAGGTGTAGTCTGACCTCCCTTCTCCTTCCCTCATGCCTCCAGACCCTGCCGCAGCCTGCGGTCCAGGGCCAGGAGCTGCCTCAAGAAGCCCCGGTTGGGGATGATGCCTCGATGGTCCTTGACTTTCTTGATGGCCTCCACAAGGGTGAGGCGGTGGTACAGCATGAGGTAGGCCAGCACCAGGGTGGCGGACCGGCTAACTCCCACAGCGCAGTGTACCAGGATCTTCCCTGTGAGGACAGATAAATGAGACAGCTGTGAGAGCATTTGTGGCAGGCTAGAGAAGGCTAGGAAAAGAGCTACACAGACAGGTGAAGAGGAAAACAGGGCAGTAGAGGGTGTGTAGATAGGATGGAGGTGAATGGGGAGAGACACAGGTAGAATGTAATGGAGAACCTGCAGTAGCTGAGTGTCTTTAAAAATCTGAAGAGAACTCAAAGGTCTACACACAACTACTGTAAAATAGAGCTTTGGACAGAGTAGCACTCAGTGAATAGTTGCTGAGTGAAACAAAAGCAAATACTCTTCAGTCTAACCTGGGCCTTTTTAGACTCCCCTGCCTTTCTATCCAGTTCTTTCTCTCAACCATTTATTTTGCTGATGCTTAATGTATTTTGATTAATATTTTTCCTGTTCACTAAAACAAGACATGCTTAAGGTAAAACAACAGCAACAACAACAACAGGAAAGTATAGAAATGTGTAAATAAGCAAAGACATTTTGAAAAAGCACCCATAATGTTAACCATCCAAAAGTAATTTGTCACTCTAAAATTTTGTATTATTTCCTTCTTGTCATTTTGTGTGCTGACTTAAAAAGAACAAAACATATGATTGAGAGAATACAATAGAAACAAGTTGGTATTGGTTCTTCCATTAACATTATATCCTGAGCATTTCTCTTCCAGTCATTAAAATCTCTCTCCATACTTGAACCTTTGAGAGTTTCCCTAATTAATGCTTAATGTCCATTGTTCCTTTCCTCTTCTTGCTATACACTCTTACCTCCTGGCTGGCTCAATGCCCGATGGATGAAGTCGGCAGCTGTCTGGAAGTGGATGCTCATATCAAAAGCTGGTGAGTCATGGGCCTCGACTCCCAGGTAGCGGATTCCCAGCCCCTCATAGGCCTCGGGTGTGCCTCGCCACTTGCTGTGTGAGGCATTGAGGACATGGGTGATTCCCAGGCGACGAAGCTCCCGGCGGTTGTTAGCTATGTCCCTGCATTGAGAAGAGGTTAGAGGGAGGGTGTGGGAGAGACCCAGTCTGCACCCTGTCAACTCCTTAGATAAGGTCATTGGCTCCAGGACTTTACTGAGGACTAATGACCTCACAAAGAGCTCTGGTGGTGTAGTGGTTAAAGCACTTGGCTGCTGACCAAGAGGTCAGTGGTTTGAACCCCCCAGCTGCTCTGCAGAAGAAAGATGAGGCAGTCTGCTTCTGTAAAGATTTATAGCCTTGGAAACTCAATAGGGGTTCTTATGAGTCAGAACTGATTCAATGGCAGTGAGTTTGGTTTGTTTTGGAATGATCTCATGCAGAACTTGCAAGTAAACCAAAAGGTAGTCATTGGAATAGAACAAAGGGATACTGCGTGGTTTAAAATCAGGAAAGGTGTGAATCAGTGTTGTATCCCTTCACCATACTTATTCAGTCTGTGTGCTGAGCAAATAATAGGTGAAGGTGGGCTATATGAAGAAGAACACAGGAAGAACAGGACAATAGGATTGGAGGAAGACTCATTAACAACATGCAATTTGCAAATGATACAACTTTGCTTGCTGAAAGTGAAGAAAATTTGAAGTACTTGCTGATGAAGATCAAAGACAACAGCCTTTCTATGGATTACACCTTAATGGAAAGAAAACACCCCTGAGACTATGGTCCTTAGTCATCATTCAAGACTGGAACTCACCTCACCTCTGAGCATCAACTTTCAGCCAAACAATGCACAGGCCTATAAGGTGAACAATGACACCAAGGTAGTACATATCCCTTAGAAAATCAATCATTCGAGGGAAAAGTGCAGCATTTACCCAGGGATACAGCTCCCATGGCAGGAAAGGAAGGAAAGAATGATGAATGGAAATGGTAAACACTGGGGGGAAGTGAAAAGAATGCTGTCACATTGCGGGGATTGCAATCAATGCCATGAAACAAAATATGTATGAAGTGTTGAATCGAAAAACAATTTTCTATGTAAACTTTCACCCAAATCACAATTGGAAAAAAAGAAAAATTCTCATAATTGGACCAATAAGCAATATTATGATAAGGGAAAAAGATGTGAAGTATCAAGAATTTCATTTTACTTGGACCCACAATCAACACACACAGAAGCAACAGTCAAGAAATCAAAAGATGTGCTGCTACAAAGGACCTCTTTAAAATGTTAAAAAAACAATGACGTCACTTTGAGGACTAAGGTGCGCCAACCCAAGCCATGCATTTTCAATTGCCTCATGTGCATGTGAAAGCTGGACAATAACTAAGGAAGACTGAAGAAGAATTGACACATTTGAATTATGGTGTTGGCAAGGAATATTGAATAGACCAGGGACTGCCAGAAGAAGAAACGAATCTGTCTTGAACAGCTGGAATGCTCCTTAGAAGCAAGGATAGTGAGACTTCATTCCATATACTTTGGACATGTTATCAGGGGGAATCAGTCTCTGGAGAAGGACGTCATGCTCAGTAAGATAGAGGTTCAGTGAAAAAGAGGAAGGCCCTCAATGGGATGGATTTTCAAAAATGAGCTCAAACATAGCAATGTTTGTAAGAATGGGCCAGGGCCAGGCATTGTTTCATTTTGTTGTGCATAGGGTCACTATGAGTTAAAAGTGACTTGACAACATCTAACAATAACAACAATGATCCAGAATGGAGGAACCAAGATGGGCAATGATCTAGAGTCCTGTCCTATGAGGAAGGGTTGATAGTATTAGGAATTTTTACCTGAAGAAGAGAAGACTAAGGGGATGGGATGAGCAATAGCTATAATAAAATCTTTAAGCATGCTATGGTAGTTAAGGTTATGTGTCAACTTGGCTGGGCCTAATTTTGAGTGGCTGGGCAGCTGGATACAGTTATTCTCCATGATGAGACAGGCAATCAGCTCCATGGTGGAATCTGCCATGAGTAGCTGAGTAGCTGCTTTAGAGATGTGATCTCCTTCCAGTATAAAAGGAAAAGCTTTGGGAATGGCCTGAAGCTTTATGGCATACTCAGACCCTGCATGTAGCTGAGTCTTCATTTAACAGTCTGCTACGTTTCCTGCCCAGCTTGGGACCGTCTCTGGAGTTGAACTAGTGGCCTGCCATGTTGTTTGGTAATACTGGGCCTGTGCCATTTTACTTGTCAACCTTGGGCTTGTTAGCCTCAGCAGCTGCCTGAGTGAAGAGACACGTCTTGTTCCAGTGGGTCAGAAGCAAGAGGTAGAGCTGAAGCCCAAGGTCGAGGGGCTTTCACCCAGACCCTAGAGCTCGGGACTTTGAAATCGGACTTTTAGCTTCCAAAATTGTACGAGAATAAACTGTTTGTTAAAGCCACACATTTGTGGTATTTTTTGTTACAGCAGCATAAAGTAACCAAAACAGATGCTCTGAGGAAGTGGGATTTTACTTGATTTGTAGATTCCTAAAGGGTAAAAGTAACATCAAAAGATAGACACTTCAAGGAAACAGATTTGTGTGCCATGTAGAGAGAAGTGTTCTAACAGTGAAATCTCCCTGAAGAATGACTGGACTGCCTGGGGAAAGGGTGATTTTTCTGTCATCATGATATTTAGACGTGGATTAGAGACAAGATCTGCATTCAGGAGTGGCTGTTGCAGAGAAGATATGAATATCAGGTAAGTTGCTGGACCAGCTCACACTTAGTATCCCTGCTAACTTTGGGATTACATGCTCTGACACTTGCTCCCATACCTTGCTCCCCCATTATTTTACCCTGTCTTTGACACCCAGAGTCCTTGTGTATTTTACCTGTTGTTCCATGTCTCACATTTACCCAGCTTTATGATATCACTTTAAGGTGTTTGGCTTACACTCTTCAGCTTGGTGTAGACACCCCTCAGGCAACACGATCAAATCTCAGAGGAAATGCCCTGTCCAGTGCAAATTCCTTGAGTAGAAAGAGCACTGAACTTGAACTTTCAATTTCTGGCTTTGCTACTTAGGACCCGTGTTGCCTTGGGCCTGACACAACTTGTCTGAGCTTCAGTTTCCTCATCTGAAACCTGAGGACAGTGCTACCTACCTCACAAGGCTGTTGTGAAGATTAAGAGAGAGCATTCATGTGAAAAGCTCCTTTTATACTGTTAAGGCCTTGAGAGAGAAGTGGAGATTACTCTTCTTTGAATGCTCGTCTCTTCACAGTCCCATATTGCAGAATCTCTGTATACACTGCTGCTTTTTTGGTCACCAGAAGAACCCCTTCAGTTTACTACCTACTGACGCTGGCTCCCAATTACTGCCTATTTCTAGAGCTGCAATAGGTAGGTCAGAGAAGTAATCTCTTATTCCTGATGCTCAATAAATATTTGTCATTTATTGACAAATTATTGACGGCACTCAATATATGTTTGTTAACTTAAGATATAATTACTTTAACAGAGTCTTTAAGTCCAGAGTTGGATATATCACAAATCCTGCCCAAACTCTCTCAAATCCACTAGCCCAAATGCCCCCTCCCCTCAATCCTCAACCTGGAACCAAGGCAAAGCTCAGAGTCTCTCTGCCACCCTTATCTTTTCTTCTTGCACACACACACATACACACACACACTCAGCTGTGGTTCCAGTCTGCCAGGTACATACTGGTCTCCAAGGTAGAGGCCTGGCCAGACCTCATCGGCATGGTTACAGGCTGTCTTGCCTGTGTAGAGAAGCCTCTCCAATTCAAAGACGTTGAGGAAGGGATGTTGAACAGTTGGCATCTCCTCCAGGGGACCTCTAGTGCGAACAGGAGATCTTGAGCTACTCCGGGAGAAGCGAGCCATAAAAGTCATGGAAGCCCAAAGCCAGTTACCAGGGCACATCTTAGAGGCAGCTACGGGGTGGCTGCAGTGGTGATGGGGTCAGTCACCAGGTAGCTGTTGCTAGAAGAGGAAGGGATGTGAGAAACATCTGCATGAGTTCAGAGCAAGTTCTTTTCCAAGTGGAAAAGTGGGACCAAGTGGGTTGGTCCCTGGGGAAAAGATTTTCAAGGGAAGCCTAGCCTTATGGGGGCCTCTAGGGTTGCCCTTTCTTTCAAGCTGCAGTAGATCCTTTAGCTCTGCTCTTTGGCTCTGTCATGCAAAGAGGTGGGAGAGTCACATGTCCTTGTTTACAGGGAGAGGGAGCTGCCCAGCTGCTGGGTTTCTGTTCTACTCCCCACCCCCCACACTCCGCCCCTGTGCTGCCAATAAATAGACATAAACACACACGCAAACATTTGGTATTTGGGTGTAGTGCCTATTGTTGGGTTCATATCAACCTGAATCTGATTCTTATCTAGTTGGGGCTATAGGCAGAGAGCATAGGGAGCTGGAATGAGGTTGAGGGTAGCTCTGGACCTATCCAGAGAGAATTAGCAGGAAGACAAGAGCAGCTGAGGCCATGACATATGCCAGGCCTGCCTCTCAGTGCCAGTGAGATGGGTTGCCTTAACTTGTTTCTGCCCTGTCACTGCCTCAGAGATCAGCCTGTCATGGGCAGTGTGTGTTGGGGGATGGGATAAGTGGGGGCAGGGGGCAGGGGGAAGGGGCAGGAGGGGAGAGGATAGCAATTAAGAGGAAGAGTAAGCTGCTTACTTGCTGAATGCATGAGTTAATGGACAAAGGTGCCAAACTATGTGCTCAACTGGCTAAACAGCCTCTTAGGTTCAGCATAAGGAAGCTATTGATCAAATTTATGTCTAACCTAAGAATTTCTGAGTCTACATAGGGTTGGAGTGACATGTGTATGTGTTTGTGTCAAGGAAGTGGCATAGGGGAGAAGCAAAGAGAAGAATGAGGGATCCTGCTAGGACTAGGGTCTCAGAGGCTCAGAATTACCATCCGTTACCATAGGCATCAAGTGACCCTACACAGCATGCTGGGTTACAACAAGGGGCTTAATAGGTATGCCTCAGATACGCAGCTGGCCCTTCAGAAAGTGGGCCAAGCTTGGGGCCTCAGAGTCCAACCCAGGAAGATCTAGCCTTTGAGACTTGCCCTGGGACCTTCAGACACGGAAGCAACTGTGGCAAGGCCCCCACTCCTTCTCCTTGAGCACCTATGTCCCTGCATGTTTGAAAATGTGAGCTTGCTGCCAGAATTCCCCTCTTATTCTCTTCCCTGCCTTCTAGCTGAGGAGACCTCAGGCCATTGTCCAGCAGTGAGAGGCCATTTTTATCCATGCCCACACCCTGCTTCCCCATGGCACCCTCACCCAGGGCCCAGCTCTCCCTTTTCCCCAAGGGCCAGGAGAGTGCAAACACAGGGCATAGGAAGCAAGGGCTTTAGGATAAGGATTGGTGAGGATCTTAGGATCTTAGGTTGTTTAGGGAGATTTTTTTCCCCAGTGGCTCCATCAGAAGGAGCACAGAAATATAGCTCTATGGCCATTACCACTACCACAACCATCATCATCATCATCATCTACCTTTCCTCCTCAGGGCTAATATCTCATCCCTTCTTCAAACAGATTCTGCTGCTTTTGTGATGATCAATGTAAGAGCTAGAGGTAAGGAGACCAGGTACAGGAAGGAGCTCCTTGGGACTCTTTTTCTTCGGGGGTGGAGAAGCCCCATTAGGTCCCAGGATACACCCTCAGCATTCTCCAATCCCATTAGTCGCCTTTCAGGGGCCCTAGTCTGCTATCCCTTTCTTTCCTCTGCTGTAGCGGTTCTAACAGGTTCATGGCTGTCGCCCCAGCCCTTGCCAACACAGCTCAGGGCTGAGGGTGCAGGAGGGAGCCCAGGAGAGCACTGCTCGCTGGCTCGGCTCCAATACCCCTTTTCATAACCCTTTCTCCCTCCACCCCCGAGAGGTTCGCCTCGCCCCAGCCTCCCGAGTCAGCGGGCGGGGGTGCGGGCGGGGGGCGACCAGCCCGCTGCGACCCTCCTACCTTTTGCGAGCGGTGAGCGAGGTCTTAGTCGCAAAGGCGGTTTTCAGGTGCAGGCAGCCCCAACGCCATGACTCTCTCTCGCAGCTCCCACTGCTGTCCCCACCCTGCCGACGGCGCTGTTGCCGCCGCCGCCGCCGCCGCCGCCGCCGCGACTGCCACTGCCGGAGAAGGGGTGATGGATTAGCATCTATTTTTAAGCCATGACATGAACGTCGAAGCAGGTTTCACATCACTGTGTGTTGGTGACACACAGGGACACAGTCTCCCTCCCAGTGGTCTGAGTCGACACGTAGCGTGGGCTCCTCCACCATCCCCTCCCCCTCCCCCCATCAGCCGGCCCCGTGTTTACAGAACAGACATACAGACCTATACAGCCAGAGAGAGCAGCACTACCACATATACACATAGGAGGGTGTATTTGTATTTTCTGTAGCTATTCCAACTACAAAGCCAGTTGCCTGAAGCTTACATTATGCAAGTCGTCTCAGACAGTGTCTTACACACACACACACACACACTTCTTCCAGACAAGAATTAATTACATAGAAATGATTATGCAAGCTCACATGTAAGTTCCTCATTCTCAAGCAATTCATATCATAAATAACATTCAGTAACCTTACTAGCACTTACTATATCCCTTTGGCATGAGGACTACTAGTAGGCACCAACAACAGCAACAACAATGGTAACAACATTCTCAATGCTTCCCATTAACATAACTCTCTTATTTTCATCACAGGTCTATGAAGTTGTTATTGTTGTTGTTGCCATTAAGTTGATTCTGACTCATGGTGACCCCATGTGTTCAGAGTAGTACTGCTCCACAGGGTTTCCAAGGCATGAAGTATGTATTAATATTAGCATAGTGCCTAAGGCACTTGACTGCAAACCAGAAGGCTGGCGGTTCAAACCCACCAGCCACTCCTCCGGAAGGAAGGTTGGGCAATCTACTTCCGTAGCGATACCACCTTGGAAACCCAAGGAGGGGTCGCTATGAGTCGGGTCCAACTTGATGGCACATAACAACAATAACAACATTTTAAGAAGAAGGACACTGAGGCACACAGTGGCTAAGTAATTTACTCAGGAGACACAACTCGTTGACAGAGCTGGGTTTCAAACCCTGGCACTTTTTTGTTTTTTGTGATTTGGATGAAAGTTTACAGAACAAATTTGTTTTTCATTTTTCAACAGTTCACACACATTTTGTTTCATGGCATTGATTGCAATCCCCACAATGTAACAGCTTTCTTCCCACTTCCTCCCCATGGTTACCTTTTCCCTGTGCCCTTCTTTCCTATGCATTCCTGCCCTCTGAGCTTTCTCCTTACATAAATGCTATATTTCTGAGCTTCCATGGTTGATTGTTTTAAGTAGTGTACCTCCCTGGTGTAATTGTTCACTTTGTAGGTCTGTCTATTGTTAGGCTGGAAGGGAGTGAGTTCAATTCTAGGGTCCAAGGGTGACTAGAGACCATAGTCTCAGGGTTTTACCAATCTCTATCAGACCAGTAAGCCTGTTTTTTTTTTTTTTTTTTTTCTTTTTTTCTTTTAAATGATTTTGAGTTTTGTTCCACATTTTTTTCCCACTCTATCCAGGATCTCCTATTCTTATCCCTTTCTGAGTGGTTGGCAGTGGTTGTAAACCAGCATCTCTGACATGGGCCTCAGAATGCAGGATGGACTTCACTCAGGAAACCATTTCTACCAGCTCACCTTAGAGTGAACTTCTCTTTCCCCAACTCCTGAAGGAATTAGTGTTCTTACCTAGTCTCACGAACTACCTTCTGATAAAATTTATCTTGCTTTTCAATTAAGATAGAAAGCACCTTGAAGGCAAGGACTGTGTTGCCTTCCAGTGCCAGGTCCATTATGTAATTCTGGAGGTGAAAGAGAGGGTCCTCATTGTATTATTAGTTGATGCTGTTGAGGACCTGGAGGATTCAGATTTTCTCCCAAGAGTAAGGCAGGCAGTGGATAAGGTCAGGCTGGACCTGGGTTAGGATGTGAAGATGATATCAACTGTAGCTGATATTGTTGTTTTTATGTGCCCTCGAGTGGCCCCCGACTCATAGTGACCTCTCCTTGGGTTTCCAAGACAGTATCACTACGGAAGTAGATTGCCCAACCCTCCCTCCGAGGAGTGGCTGGTTGGTTTGAAGCGCCAGCCTTCTGGTTAGCAGTCAAGTGCCTTAGGCACTATGCTACCAGAGCTCCTGTTCCTGGCAGAGATGCAGAATAGGCTTTGATCTCTGGATCAGAGAAAATTCCTGCCCAAATGACACAATCCCTGGATCAGTCTTATGGGAAAGAAGAGATTCCATCACAGGCTGCCATCTAACAGTTTTACCTCCTCACCATTCTTTGCTAGGGAAGCAAGCTCAATTCCTTTAAATTTATCTTGTGCCTTCTTGGTTTAGCTATTTATATGAATAAATTAAATCTTCATTGCTTTAAACAAATAATTGACCTGGGAAATTTGAAAATTTAATTTGTAGATCCAGGGAAACCCAGTTTTAAAAAAATCATCACAAATCAAATTGTGAAAGAGAATATGTTACCAGACTAAGCTCATTTTAAGTGACAAACTCTTTGAGGTTGGTAGGTTAAGAGAATACTGAAAAATTGACCTGAATTTTTAGCAAGACTTCTGTTTCAACCCTGCATTGCTTTTTTTCTGTCAAAATAACAGGGAAGATATTTAAGCCCACCATGGACAATATGGACAAATGTTTATCGATCATGAAGTTGTTCACGATCCACCTCTCCATGAGGAACCTTACTTACTAGGAGTCACTCTACAGCCCAAATGGCTTAATACTTTTCTCAATAAGTAGGAGGTTTACTATGTTTTCAGTTGACACCAAACTGAACCCATGTGTGTAGAGTGGAACTGCTCCACAGGGTTTTCTGTGACCTTTCAGAAACAGATCACCAGGCCTGTTTCTCAAGGTTCCTCTGGATGGGTTGGAACTGCAAGTCTTTCAGCTAGTAACCCAGTGCTTAACCATTCATGCAACCCAGGAAACCCCAAGGCTGAAAGGGAGGAAGGAGAATGGAGAGAAGAGTCAGCAACAGAAGGTAGTGGAGAAGGTAGGACAGGAAAGGGGGTGAAGGAAAGAGAATTAGCATGTATTGTGAATGTATTACCCGCCAATTTCTTAGGCTTTCACACATACACTTTCATTTAATCCCACCAGCTTCTCCTGTTGCCTTGCTATCAAGTTGATTCTGACTCATAGCAGCCCTATAGGACAAGGTAGAACTGTCCCATATGATTTCTAAGGCTGTAATTTTTATGGAAGCAGACCGTCAAATCTTTCTCGTGTGGAGCAGCTGGTGGGTTACAACTGTGGAACTTTTGCATAGGAGCCAAGAACTTAACCACTGTGCCACCAGAGCTCCTACCAGGCTCTTCTTGTTGTTGTTTGGTGCCAGCAAGTCAATTCTGACTCACAGAGACCCTGTGTACCACAGAATGAAACACTGCTGTGTCCTGTGCCATCTTCACAATCCTTGTTATGCCTGAGCCCATCGTTTGCAGCCACTGGGTCAATCCTCCTCCTCAAGGGTCTTCCCATTTTTTCCTGACCCTCTGCTTTACCAAGCATAACATCCTTCTTCAGAGATTGGTCTCTTCTAACAACATGACCAAAGTAGGTGAGATGAAGTCTGGCCATTCTCGCTTCCAAGGAGTATTCCAGCTGCACTTCTTCCAGGACAGATTTGTTCATTCTTCTGGCAGTTCATGGCACTTTCAGTATTCTTCACAAATACCACAATTCAAAGGCATCCCTTTTTCTTCTGTCTTCCTTATTCATTGTCCAGCTTTCACATGCATATGAAGCAATTGAAAATACCATGGTTTGGATCAGGAGTACCTTAGTCTTTAAAGTGACATCTTTGCTCTTTAATGCTTTAAAAAGCTACCTTGTAGCAGATTTGCCCAGTGCAATAAGACATCTGAATTCTTGACTGCTGCTTCAATGGTGTTGATTGTGGATCCAAGTAAAATAAAATCTTTGACAATGTTAATGTTTTCTCCATTTATCATGATGCTGCTTATTGGTCCAGTTGTGAGGATTTTTTGTTTTCTTTATGTTGAAGTTTAATCCATACTGAAGACTGTATTCTTTGATATTCACCAGTAAGTGTTTCAAGTTACGTTCACTTTCAGCAAACAAGGTTGTGTCATCTCTGTATTGCACGTTGTTAATAAGTCTTCCTCCAATCCTGATTTTGTTTTTCTTCATATAGTCCAGCTTCTCTGCTTATTTGCTCAGCATACAGATTGAGTAAGTATGGTGATAGGATACTACCTTGACACACACCTTTCCTGATTCAAAACTATGCATTATTCTCTTGTTTTGTTCAAATGACTGCCTCTTGGTCTATGTACAGAATCCTCATGAGCACAATTAAGTGTTTTGGAATTTTTATTTTTTGCAATGTTATCCATAATTCGTTATGATCCACAGAGTTGAGGGTCTTTCCATAATCAATAGAACACAGGTAAACATCTTTCTGGTGTTCTTTGTTTTCAGCCAAGATCCATCTGATGTCTGCAAGGATATCCCTTATTCCATTTCCTCTTCTGAATCTAGCTTGAATTTCTGGCGATTTCCTGTCAATATACTACTGGAACTAATTTTTGAATTATCTGCAGGAAAATTTTACTTGTGTGTGAAATTAATGATATTGTTCCATAATTTCCACATTCTGTGGGATCATCTTTCTTTGAAATGGGCACAAATGTGAATCTCTTCCAGTTGGTTGGCCAGGTAGCTGTCCTCCAAATTTCTTGGTATAAATGAGCAAGTGCCTGCATGCACACACTCATGCACTGCCGTCGAGTTAGATCCAATTCATAGCAACCCCTCCTTGGGTTTCTGAGGTGGTATCTCTACGGAAGCAGATTGCTCAGCCTTCCTTTCAAGGCATGGCTGGTGGGTTTGAACTGCCAGTCTTCTGGTTAGCAGTCAAATGCCTTAGGCACTAGGTTACCAGAGCTCTCTTTAGTGCCTCCAGTCTTGCATAAGTGCCTCCAGTGGTGAATAAGTTTGTTAAAACATCTCAATGAGTGTTCTGTCAATTCCTGGAGCCTTTCTTCTTCTTTTTTTGTCAATTCCTTTAGTTCAGCTTGAACTTCTTTCAATATAATTGGTTCTTGATCATATGCTACCTCCTAAAATTGTTGGGGGACCAGGACAGAGTGAGGAAGCAGCAGCAGGGATCCAGGTAAGGGGAGGGACCCAGGCCATGCCCCCCAAGCAGAGGTAGGAAAGTGGGAGAAAGAGAAAAGGCCAGGGGGACCAGGGCAGAGCAAGGAAGCAGCGGCAGGGACCCAGGTAAGGGAAGAGACCCAGGCCACGTCCCCAACTGGAGGCGGGAAAGTGAGGGAAAGGAGAGAAAAGGCCAGGGGGACCAGGACAGAGTGAAGAGTAGTGGCAGGGATCCAGGTAAGGGGAGAGACCCAGGTCCCACCCCCAAGTAGCAGGAAAGTGGGAGGGATCCATGTAAGAGGAGGGTGGAGAGGTTTAGAACAGTTAAGGGAGATAAAGTTGTCTGTCAGTTTGTTCTACTGTGGTAGCATGTTGTTGTGAGGCTTGAGGCTGTGCCACTGGTGTTTAAAACCCATTGGGGTTGCACATGGTGCACAGGTTTCAGGGCAGTTTGCAGATTGAGATAGACTAGGAAGAAGGAAGAGGCCATCCACTTCTCAAAGAATTGGCCAAGGAAAACCTTATGAATAGCAGAGAAACACTGTCTGAT
>NW_006921682.1:2255954-2259095 GCF_000298275.1 Orycteropus afer afer | reverse complement strand
ATCACAATAAATGAAGAAAAGATTGAGGTTGTCAAAGAATTTACGTTGCTTGGTTCCACAATCGATGCCAATGGAAGCAGCAGTCAGGACATTAGACATAGTGTAGCCCTGGGCAGGTTGGCTGCAAAGGAACTCTTTCAAGTGTTGAGGAGAAAGGATGTCTCCTTGAGGACTAAGGTGAGCCTGACACAAGCCATGATATTTCCAATTGCCTCGAATATGTGTGAGAGCTAGACAATGAATATGGAAGACCAAAGAAGAGTTGATGCTTTTGAGTTGTAGTGCTGATGAAGAAGGCTGAAAGTACTATGGACTACTAAAAGAACTAAGAGCTTTGTCCTGGAGAAAATGCAGCCAAAATGCTCCTTGGAAGCGAGAATGGCCAGACTTCATCTCATCAACTTTGGTCATGTTGTCAGGAGGAACCGTTCTCTGGAGAAGGATGTTGTGCTTGGTAAGGTGGAGAGTCAATGAAAGGGGAAGGCCTTCAATGAGATGGATTGACACGGTGGCTGTGACAATGGGCTCAAGTATAGCAAGGATCATGGAGCTGGCGTGGGAGTGGGTGGTGTTTCGTTCTGCTGTGCATGGGGTCGGTATGAGTCGGAAATGACTTGACAACACCTAACAGCAACAACAACATCCATGAAAAAGGTAGGTTCTTCCATTTATGTAGTGGCCTTGTTGTCTCTTGTAGCAGTGTTTTATAGGTTTCTTTGTATAGGTCTTTTGTCTCTGGTGAGGTTTATTCCTAGATATTTTATCTTTTTGGTAGCTATTGTAAATGGTATTGTTTCCCTTATTTCTTTATCAGTGGACTCTTTGTTGGTGTAGAGGAATCCAACTGATTATTGCATGTTGACCATGTATCCTGCCACTTTGCTGAACTTCTCTGTTAGTTCCAATAGTTTTCTTATTGAGTTCCTTGGGTTTTCGACATACAGGATCATATCATCCCAAATAGAGATAGTTTTAGTTCCTGTTTGGCAATATGAATGCCTTTTATTTCTCTTTCTTGCCTTATTGACCTGGCCAGGACTTCCAATAAAATGTGAAATAGAAGTCATGATAGAGGGCATCCCTGTCTGGTTCCCATTCATAAGGGGAATGCCTTGAGTCTTTCTCCATTAATAATGATGTTGGCTGTTGGCTTTGCATATATGCCCTTTATTATGTTGAGGAATTATCAAACAGTGTCATTAATATCTCATGCAAGTAAAATCTTACTGAAGATAATTCAAAAACACTTGCAGCTGTATATTGACAGAGAGCTTCCAGAGTGCAGGCTGGATTCAGAAGAGGATGTGGAACGAGGGATATCATTGCTGATGTCAGATGGACCTTGGCTCAAAGTAAAGAATACCAGAAAGATGTTTATTGTGTTTTATTGACTATGCAAAAGGATTTGATTGTGTGAATCATAACAAACTGTGGATAACATTGAGAAGAATGGGAATTCCAGAACACTTAATTGTACTCATGAGGAACCTGTACATAAACCAGGAAGCTGTTGTTCAAAAAGAAAAAGGGAACACTGCATGGTTTAAAATCAGGAAGGGACTGCATGAGGGTTGTATCCTTACACCATACTTATTCCACCTATATGCTGAGCAATTAATCCGAGAAGCTGGACTATATGAAGAAGAATGTGGCATCAGTATTGGAGAAGAATCATTAACAACCTGTGATACACTGATGACACAACTTTGCTTGCTGAAAGTGAAGATGACTTGAAGTACTCACTGATGAAGATTGAAGAACACAGTCTGCAGTATGGATTACATCTCAATATAAAGAAAACAAAAATCATCACAACTGAGCCTATAAGCAGCATTACAATAAATGGAGAAATGATTGAAATTGTCAAAGACTTCACATTGCTTGGTTCTACAATTGACACCAATGGAAGCAGCAGTCAGGACATCAGACAATATATAGCACTGGGCAAATCAGCTGCAAAGGACCTCTTTCAAGTGCTAAGGAGCAAAGATATCTCCTTGAGGTCTAAGGTGCACCTGACACAAGCCATGGTATTTTCAATCACCTCATATGAATTTGAGAGCTGGACAATGAATAGGAGGACCAGAAAAGAGTTGAGGCTTTTGAGCTGTGGTCCTGGTGAAGAATGCTGAAAGTACCATTCACTGCTAAAAGAACTAATAGGTCTATTCTGGAGGAAGTGCAGCCAGAATGCTCTTTGGAGGTGAGAATGGCCAGATTGTCTCACATATTTTGGTCATGTTGTCAGAAGGAACCATTCCCTGGAGAAGGATGTTATGCTTGGTAAGATGGAGGGTCGATGAAAGGGGAAGGCCCTCAACAAGGTGGATTGACATGGTGGCAGTGGCAATGGGCTCAAGTGTAGCAAGAATGGTGGAGCTGGTACAGGACCGGGCGGTGTTTCATTCTGCTGTGCATAGGGTCACTGAGTTGGAGACGACTCGATGGCGCTTAGCAACAACAACATGTTGAGGAATTTCCCTTCTATCCTTATTTTGCTGAGAGTTCTGAACAGGAATGGATGTTGAATTTTATCAAATGCCTTTTCTGCATTGACTGATATAATCAAATCATATGGTTCTTTTGTTTTGTTTTGTTTAAGTGGTAGATTGCATTGATTATTTTTCTGATGTTGAACCACCCTTGTAAACCTGGTATGAATCTCACTTGGTCCAGGAGTATTAATTTTTTGATATGTTGTTGAATTCTGTTGGCTAGGATTTTGTTAAAGATTTTTGCATCTATGTTCATGAGGGATATTGGTCTGTAGTTTTCCATTCTAGTGGTGCCTTTGTCTGGTTTTGGTATTAGTGTTATGCTTGTTTCATAAATGAGCTTGGGAATATTCCATCTTTTTCCATGTTCTGGAATAGCTTGAGTAGCATACGTGTCAACTCTTCTCTGAATCTTTGATAAAATTCTCCAGTGAAGCCATCAGGGCCAGAACTTTTCTTTGTGGGAAGTTTTTTTTTTATGACGTGTTCAATTTCTTCTTTTCTTATAGGTCTGTTCAAGTATTCTGTCTCTGAGTGAGGTAGTTTAGGTAGGTCTTGTGATTCTAGAAACTTGTCTATCTCTTCTAGGTTCTCAAATCTGTTGAAGTACAGTTTTTCATAATATTCTGTAAGTATTTTTTTTTTT
>NW_006921682.1:2241014-2255749 GCF_000298275.1 Orycteropus afer afer | reverse complement strand
CTGTAGGATTCTTTTGTTGTTCTATTTCTAGTTGTTGGAGTTGATGAGTTAGAATGTTGATTTTGTTTCTTTCCTCTTTTTTGATGTATGCATTTATTGCTATAATCTGTCCTCTGAGTACTACTTTCGCTGTGTCCCATAGGGTTTTGGTATGATGTATCTTCATTCTCATTTGTTTCTAGGAATTTGTTCATTTCAGTTTTTATTTGTTCTATTACCTAATAGTTTTTGAGCAGTGAATTGTTCAGTTTCCATATGTTTGATGTTTTTTCCTTGCTCTTCCTATTATTAATTTCTAATTTTATAGCATTGTGGTCCAAAAAAATGGTTTGTAGTATTTCAATGCTTTTGAATTTATTGAGGCTTGATTTATGTCCTAGCATATGGTCTCTTCTGGAGAAGGATCCATGGGCACTGGAGAAGAATGTGAATTGTGCATTTATTGGGTGAAATGCTCTTCATATATTTATGAGGTCAAGTTGGTTGATTGTATTGTTGAATTCTTCTGTACCTTTGTTGAGTTTTTTCCTAGTTGACCTGTCCCTCTTTGAAAGTGGTGTGTTAAAAATAGTAATACTACTATTATAGAGTTGTGTATTGTCCCTTTGAATTCAGTCAATGTTTGCTTCACATGTTTTGGAGCACTTTCATTGGGTGCAGAAAAATTTATTATTGCAACGTCTTCTTTGTCAATTTACCCTTTCAGCATCATATAATGTCCTTCTTTGTCTCTTATGATGTTTTTCACCTCGATGTCTATTTTATCAGAAATTAATATTGCCACTCCTGCTCATTTTTTTGGTTACCATTGGCTTGGTATACTTTTATCCATCCCTTAAGTCTTAATTTGTTATCTTTGTGTCTAAGGTGGGTCTCTTATAGGTAGCATATTGATTTTTTTTTTTTTTTCTTATCCAGTCTTCCACTCTCTTTCTTTTTATAGGTGCATTTAGTCCATTCACATTGAGTGTAATTAGTGATAGGTATGAATTGATTGCTGTCATTCTATTATGTTTTTTTGTCTTGTTGTTGGTGTTTCGTTGGTCCATATACTTTTCTGTGCTGAGTTCAGTTTGTTGGGTAATGCTTTCTCCCTTTTCTTCTTTATTGTTGGTTTTGTGCTTATTACACGTGTATGTTTTCCTTCCTTCTGGATTTTCTTAGGGGGATTGTTAATTTTCTCTGTGGTTACCTTGGAGTACCTTCTTGTTTCTACATTTTTAGAACAGTGTGTACTGTGAAGACATTTGTCCTGTTTTCCTCTCCTTTTGGAAGTTTGTACCTAGACATTTTATCCCTTCTAATAGGTTAGTTGCTGTTGCTGTTGCTGATTGACTTCCTTGTTTTTTTAGCATACAATGTTTTATGGTCTTATTTTGAGTTTCTACTCCTGATTTGGTTTTAGTGTTGATGCCATGTATCCTGATTTTGTTGATCTCTGTTGTGGGTTCTCTATTAGAAGGACTTCCTTAAGCATTTCTTGTAGGGTTGGTCTGGTTTTCACAAAATCCCTTAATTTCTGTTTGTCTGAGAATGCCTTGATTTTACCCTCATATTTGATGGATAGTTTGGCTGGATATAGGATTCTTGGTTGGGAGTTCTTTTCTGTCAGTGTTTTATATATGCTGTCCCATTGCCTTCTTGCCTGCATGGTTTCTGCTGAGTAACTGGAGCTCAGTCTAACTGTTTGATTATTATAAGTAATGTTTCTTTTGTCCTGGGCAGCTCTCAAAGTTTTTTGTTTGTCTTTGGTTTTGGAGAGTTTGATTATAATATGCCTCCGTGTTTTTCTCTGGGGATGTATCTTGTGTGGGGTTCTATGAGCTTCTTGGACAAATATCTTTTCTTCCTTTATGATATGGAGGAAGTTTTCTGTTAGCAGGTCTTCCACAATTTTCTTTTTTTGCCTCTTCTTGTTCTGGAATTCCAGTGAGTCTAATTTTTTTTAATTTTTCATTTTTTTCATGTCATCCCATATAATTCTTAGGTTCTCTTCATTTCTCTTAAATCTTTGTTCTGAGTTTTCTTCATACAGGCTGGTGTCTAGGGATTTGTCTTCTAGTTGGGATATGCGTTCTTCAGCCAGTTCTAACCTACTCTTTTGTGCTTCTATTGTGTTGTGTAATTCTGTAATTTTAGTATTCATGTTCTGGATTTGTAACTGCAGTTTTTGTGTGAGTCTGATTGTGCATTAATCTTGTTATTTTGTTATTGAATGATTCTCCTGAGTTCTTCCTGGGAACTGTCTATGTTCTCCTTGCTTCTGTTTGGGGTTTCCTTAGGCTCTTGTAAAGCTCTATAAACATATCTTCTAAATTCCTTCTCAGATAATTCTGTTGCCTCCTCTTTCTCCATGCTTAATGAGACTTTTGTGGTTTTGCTTCTAATGGTTTGTCCTGGCTTTTTGTTTGATTTGAGGTTACCTGTTGTTTCCTGGACATTTTGAGGTTGTCTTTAACTGTTGGTTATGTATTGATTTGTTTTGTCTTGGTTTTATGATTTATTATTTGGAAAAGGTGAAGCTGGTGTATTTTATTGTTTTTTTAGTTATTAATTCAGGTATGCTGGGTTGCTCTGCAGTTTTCTTTGCAATGGTGGGATCACTGTGTGGAATGTCGATATGGGTTTCTGTTTGTTGTAAAAAGGGTTTAGAATTCAAACTGGGACGTATTATGGTGGCTGAATGTGGTTTCTTCTATTGAATGAGTGAGGGTATTGGCAGAGAAGGTGATAGCAGAAGAGAGAAAGAAGGAAAGCTCCCTGTTGCTAGAGGTGGTTTCTAGGGCTTAGAGTGGGCTGGTGCTGCTGATGTTGTACTGTTATTTACAGGCCTTCAGCTCAATTTCAACAAAGACTCCAGTTGCTAGGGGTCGCCACTTTCTGCCAGGCTCAGACACATGCCAAAAACTCTGCTCCCGAGGCCCCTCGGTACCAAAAAGCCAACCCAAAAAACTGCCTGGCTCTGTGATGTGTTGTGAGAGTTCCTCTTGGGGACCTCCCACCCGCAGCACTGGCCCAGACTGCTATCCACTGCAGGCATTCCTCTCTGTGTCCACCCACCCACAGTGCCAAAGATCTGCTTGGTTTCAGCGGTGCTGGAGTCAGGAGAGTGCCCATTGTGGTCCCAATATTACTGACAAAGTCAAGCACAGGCCGCTCAGTGCCACTAAGCTGACCCAAGCCTGATTGGTAATTTGTTGCGGGGGCACCTCTCCAGGCCTGCCCTCTTCAAGCATCAATGGACTCTCTGCTCAGGTTTCAGTGGCACTGGACATGCCTGTTTGTGCCTAGCTGACCCAAGTTACCAATAAAATCAAGTGCTGAAGGTAGATCCTTGGGGTGATTGCTGGTATGTTGGTGTGGTCGCTGATATACTGGAATGGTATGTGTTCTTCCTTAATCCAGGGAGGTCTCGGATGGCCTTTCTCACCTGCTGGTCAGTGCTCCGCAGGATAGATCTCCTGATCTTGTTATTTTTCCCCCTGTTCCTTTCTCCTTTCTAATTATACTCCCCTGAGTTTGGTGCACTCTGACTCAGTGAGCTGTTCAGAGCACCAGAATCCCTAATTCAAAGTGCTGTACCTAGTTTTTCAAGCACTAAGAGGGAAATAGTGTGGTGATCACTGATGAGACTCCATTTTGAAATCTATCAGCAGAAGTCCTTTTTAAAATTTTCTCTTTCTTTTCCTTTAATTACTACTTCATTTAAAAAAAAATTAATAAGTTCACAAATACTGATTACCATAATATTATAGCTAAACCACCAGAAAATTTCATAAAATCAGAGACTATAAAAATGTCAGCAGCAATGATAACAATACAACATGCTTGTATGCAGAGGAAACCATGTGAATTCGTGTGCTATTGTAATAATTGGGTAATAATGACAGCTCTTACCTCAACACATGCCAAACCAAACCAAACTCACTGCTATCGAGTTGATATCAACTCATAGCAACCCCCATTGGGCTTCCAAGGCTGTAAATCTTTACAAAAACAGGATGCCTCATCTTTTTTCTGCGGAGCAGATGGTGGGTTAGAATGACCAACCTGTGGTTAGCAGTCAAATGCCTTAACCACTACACAACCAGAGCTCCTTAAACTGAGCACTTCGGATGATTCAGAAAACAAATTAGCAGAGAGTTTTAGCCTTGTAGTTATTTTGATACATTTAAGCTGAGCTTATGAAAAGTAATTTTGTTGTTATAATTACCCACAGGGATATTTTAATAAAAAATAATATATTTCTGCTGAAATACTACACAAAAATTTTATAGTCATTTTGGTGTCACCTCCTCTGACAACGTCAACTGGTAATGTCCACACATCCTGCAACCCCCTCTTTATGGCACTGTTCCAGAAGTACACAGTGTTGCCAGTTTCCTGGCCTTTTTGAGGTTCTATGGTATAAATCAGATTGATTTTCAAACTTCCTTAAATGCCTCGTTGTTCTGTTTTTCAGCTTACAACATTTTGTTGCTATTAAAATATTTTCTGGTTTTATGTTTTTTTCAAAAATCTACTGTCATTTGTGTGGGGTTTCAGGAAGAAGCAGAATTTAATTCTTGTTTTTAATATGCTATCTTTAACTGAGAGAGACATCTGGTTTTTGAAAGCACAGAAAATGATTGAAATTCTAATCTTTTCAACATTCATTATTTATTTAGGGTTACCAGCATATTTTATGAATTATTTTGCATATCATTGCTTTTTTATCCTGTTTAATCTTTCTGGGTTCATTTTTTCTTATTTAGTACGTCTTTTTGTAAGAGACTATGAGTATTAAAATTTCCAGTGTGCTTAAATGCCTAAAATTTTCAAATTCTCCTTGACTTGCAAATTATATTTTGCCTAAATTTTGAAATCTAGGTTCTCAATTATATCTTCTCAGCACATAGAAGATGTTACCCCATTGTCTTTTAGCATATATTTTTGCTGATGAGATGTCTTTTTTCAGTGTTCTTGCCCTTGTATTATTGTAATTTGTCTTTTCTCTTGGGTAGCTTTAGAATTTTCTTTTTGTCCTTGTGCATGCTAGCTCCCCAAATATCATCAGAATAACTTTTTGATAAGACAAAGTGAGTATATTGCTTACTACAGTAAAGGAGGGATCTCTGGTGGTACATCTTTACAGAAGCAAAGATTTACTGCTTTGAAAACCCAATGGAGTCACTAAGAGTTGTAATTGACTTTTTTTTTTTTTTTTTTTAATGTAGTAAAGGGGAATGCTAACTCAATAAGCATCATCTCTGAGAAGGAAATCCAAGGTCTGATATATTGAGATTTTGACATCTGATTTAAGGAGGGGCTTTCAATTCAAAGGCTTGATTAGGAGTGGGTAATTATCATAATAAAGACTCCTGGGGGCACAGTGGCTAAGTACTTGTGTGCTAACTGAAAGGTTAGCAGTTTGAACCTACCAGCTGCTCTGCAGGATAAAGATATGGCTGTGTGGTTTTCTAAAAATAGCCTTGGAAACCTTATATGGCACTACAGGGTGGCTCTGAGTTGGAATTGACTCCGTGGCAACAGGTTTGGTTTTATTTATTATTGTTTTAAAATTATCTTTATATAATTGGTTAGGATTTGTGGAAACAGCAAGGTGAGAATTTTGAGATGAGTAGTTCAAAGATTCTTAGGATTCACACTGTATGTTGATGTTTTCTAGAGTTGCTGAGTCTTTTGATAAGTTCCTATGATGAACAATAAAATTATTTATTTACCTTTCTGAACAAGAGTCCCCTGGAAAAGCAAAGTTATGCTAATGAAGCAAATGGAAAGTTGTTAGGTGCCATTGAGTTGGTTTTGACTCACATCAACCCTATGTACAACAGAACTAAACACTGCCCATTCCTGCATCATTCTTACTACTGTTGCTATGTTTTGATTCCATTGTTGCAGTCACTGTGTCAACTCATCTCATTGAGGGTCTTTCTCTTTTTCATTGACTCTACTTTAACAAGCATTATGTCCTTCTCTAGGAATTATTGCAATTTTGGTCAATAAGTTGGACGCTTGTAAAATGTTGAATTGGCAAAAGTTGTGTGATACACACACAAAGACAGGAAAAAAAAAAGAGAAAAAGAGTAGCTGCTGATATGTACAAGCAACTCAACAACAATATTATTAATTTTAAGAGTCCTTAGGAACTCTGGTGGCATAGTGCCTAAGGCATTTGACTGCTAACCAGAAGCCTGGAGGTTCAAACCCACCAGCCACTCCTCAGAAGGAAGGTTGGGCAATCTACTTCTGTAGAGATGTTGTTGTTATTTGCTGTCGAATTGGAACCGACTCATAGCGACCCCTCCTTGGGTGGGGTCACTATGGAAGTAGATTGTCAATTGGTGTATTATTAATTTTATTTATTTGTTGCTGAGAATATACACAGCAAAACATACACCAATTCAGATTTCTACATGTACAATTTAGTGATATTTATCACATTCTTCAAGTTTTTCAACCATTTTTGCCCTCCTTCTCTGAGTTGTTCTTCCCTCATTAAACTAAACTCACTGCCCCCTAAGGTTCTTATGTAATCTTTTGAGTTGATTTTGATAGCTCTTGAAATGTTGTCATTATAGATACCTTGAAAGAGCACAATGTTCAAGGGGACATTTTTTTTTTACCAGTTAAGCTAAACTACTGACTGGTTTTAAGAAGCCTTTAGGGAATATTTTTGGTTTAAAGTTTAAAAATTATCTCAGGGCAATAGTTTCAGGGTTTTATCCTCCCTTTATGGCTCCAGGAAGTCTGTTGTTGTTGTTAGGTGCCATAGAGTCGGCTCTGACTCATAGTGATCCTATGTACAACAGAACGAAACACTGCCCAGTCATCAACCATCCTCACAACCCTCGCTATATTTGAGCCCATTGTTGCAGCCACAGCATCATTCCATCTTGTTAAGTGTTGTCACTTTTTTCACTGACCCTCCACTTTACCAAGCATGGTATCCTTCTCCAGGGAATGACATCCTTTTGACCATATGACCAAAGCAGGTGAGACGAAGTCTGGCCATTTTCGCCTCTAAGGAACATTCTGGTTGCACTTCTTCCAGGACAGATTTACTCGTTCTTCTGGCTATCCATGGTATTTTCAGTATTCTTTGCCAACACCACAATTCAGAAGTGTCAACTCTTTTTCGGTCTTCCTTATTCATCGTCCAGCTTTCACATGCATATGAGGTGATTGAAAATACCATGGCTTGGGTTAGGCACACCTTAGGTCCCAAAGTGACATCTGTGCTTTTCAACACTTTAAAAAAGTGCCTGTAACAGATTTGCCCAGTGTAAAACAATGTCTGATTTCTTCACTGCTGCTTCCACGGGTATTGATTGTTGATCTGAGTAAAATGAAATCTTTGACTACTTCAATCTTTTCTCCATTTATCATAACACTACTTAACGGTCCAGTTGTGAGGATTTTAATTTTCTTTACGTTGAGATATAATCCATATGGCAACTAAGGTTGTGTTGTCTGCATGTTGCTTGTTGTTAATGAGTCTTCCTCCAATTCCGATGTTATGTTGTTCTTCATGTAGTCCAGCTTCTTGGATTATTTTTCCAATATACAGATTGAATAAATATGGTGAAAGGATACAACCTTGACACATATCCTTCCTGATTTTAAACCATGCAGTATCTCCTTGTTCTGTTCTAACGACAGTCTCCTGGTCTATGTATAGGTTCCTTATGAGCACAATTAAGTGTTCTGGAATTCCCATTCTTCTCAATGTTATCTACAATTTGTTATGATCTAAAATTCTAGAATCCATTAAAATTTGAAACTCTGTTCCACATTTTCCTCCTTTGGATCAGGATTCCTCTATAGAATCTTTGATCAAGATGTTCAGTAATGGTAACCGAACATTGTGCTTCTGGTCTCCTGGCAAAGGAGGCAGTTGTTCATGGAAGTAATGAGCCACGCATTCCATATCTCCTCCTATTCCTGATTCTCCTTCTTCCGCTGTTTTCCAGGTGAATAGAGATCAATTTTTATGACTTGGATACTCCCTTGCAAGCTTTTAAGACCCATGCACTACACAATGAACTAGGAGTTAGAACAGAAGCACTAAAAACATTATTAGGCCAGTTAACTGGGATGTCCCATGAAACCATGATCCTAAACCTTCAAACAAAGAACAAAGTTCCTTGAGGTGTTTGGTTTGCATAAGCAGCCTCAGCAGCTACTCTCTTCTTCTTCTTCTCTTTTTTTTTTTTGCCATTATTATAAATGTATCTATCCCACAACTTTTGCCAACTCAACTTTTTACAAATGTTCAACTTATTGACAGCAGTTGCAATAATCAGTTGTGCAAACCTACCCTGAATCAATATGATTTTTCAGCATCATTAACTAACCTGCCTCCTTTTCTCCTCTTTCCTGCCCCTGGTATGTACTAATAAACTTTGGTCTCTATACATTTTCTTCTTTTTTCTTTTTATATATTTGTTCATATAATATTTCTTCTTTTGTGATTGACTTACTTCACTCAGCAAAATGTCTTCCAGATCCATCTATATTGTAGCATATATCAAAAATTTATTTCTCTAAAGGTTTACACATGAAAGGAAACTTTCTTTGTTGCTTACCAGGGATGGAAGGGGAGGGGTGGGAAGAGGAGGAAAAGGGAAGGAAAACTGCCAGGCAGTTCAGAGACAAGTATTGACTTGGGTGAAAGGAAAGGCAATATAGCCAAAGCGAGTGACTAGCACAACATCACTAAGGAAAAGGAAGACACAGAGAAGTCCAAAAGAAGTATAAACAATAAAGGTATATACTTTTACATACACAATGCTGCATTATCAGTAATAATAAACATTAATCTCTGGGTGGATACATATGTAAACATGTTAAAAGATCAGGTATGGGCAAGCAAAAGGGTATATACACCCATGACCGCATATAAATTTGGCAGGCAATATTTCTGCATACATATTTGTATGTGCTATAAGAATATCCACATATAACAGAGCTAACAGTCAGCAAACAGTCACCAAGGGAGCTCTGGTAGCGTAGTACCTAAGGCACTTGACTGCTAACCAGAAGGCTGGCAGTTCAAAGCCACCAACCACTCCTCAGAAGGAAGATGGGGCAATCTACTTCTGTAGTGATACTGCCTCGGAAACCCAAGGAGGGGTCGCTATGAGTCGGGTCCGACTTGACGGCACATAACAACAACAACAGTCAGCAAATTTATGATCACTTCTTAGCCACAGCCAAATATCTTAAGAGAGTGAGTTACTGAACTCTTAGGCTCAGGACCATGGTCACAGGGCATGTCAAACTCAACTGGCATAACATACTACACAAAAACGTTCTATATCTTACTTTGGTGAGTAGTGACTGGTATCTTCAAAGCTTGCAAGTGGCCATCTAAGATGCAACAATTGGTCTCTCCTCATCCAGGGCAAAAAAGAATGAAGAAAATCAAAGAGACATGGAAACAATTAGTCCAAGGAACTAGTGGACCTCAGTGTACATGGCACTGAGACGAGAACTATATGGTTGTCCTGGCTACCACTGTTAACCATTCAGAAAATGATCAAAATAGGAGATCCTAGATAGAGTGGAAAAAAATTGTGGAACAAAACTCAAAATCATAAAAAAGGCAAGACCAACATGTCTGTTAGAGACTGGTGAAACCCCTGAGACTATGGCCCTTAGTCACCCTTTGTGCCTGGAATAGAACTTGTTACTATGGCTTCCAGCCAAACAATAGACAGGCCTACCAGTTGAACAATTACACTAAGTAGGTACACTCCTTAGATCAGCCATGGGCTACCAGAGGGGCAGTCTTTGCACAGGGAGCTAGCTCAGAGGGCATGAATGCATAGGAAAGAAGGACACAGGGAAAAGGTAACCACAGGAAGGAAGTGGGAAGAGAGCTGTTACATTGTGAGGATTGCAATCAATGTCATGAAACAAAATGTGTATGAAATATGGAATGGAAAACAAATTTGCTCTGTAAACTTTCACCCAAATCACAATTTAAGAAAAATAGAAAATACCATGGCTTGGTCCAGCTAGGGAAAAAAAAAAAAAAGATTTAATTTCTACAACTGACTGAGTAGTTTCCCACTGTATGTATGTACCATATTTTGTTTATCCATTAATCTGTTGATGGGCACTTTGGTTGACTCCACATTTTGTCTATTATGAATAGTGCTGCAATGAACATTGATATACAAGTCTCTGTTTCAGTCTCTTCTTTCAAATCCTTTGGGTATATACCTAGGAGTAGAATTGCTGGGTTATATAATATTTCTATTTGTAGTTTTTTTGAGGAACTGCCATACTGTTTTCCACAGGATCTGAACCATTTTGTGTTCCCATCAGCAATGAAGAAGAATTCCAATATCACCATATCTTCACCAACATTTGTTATTTTCTGTTATTATTGCTATTTTTGATCATAGCTATCCTGTTGTTGTTGTTGTTGTTGTTAAATGTCATCAAGTTGGTTCTGACACTATGTGCAATAGAACGAAATATGTCCCTGTGCTATGCCATCCTCACTACCACTACTATGTTTGAGCTCATTGTTAGAGCCACTGTGTCAACCTTCTCATTGAAGGTCTTCCTCATTTTTGCTGACCTTCTGCTTTACCAGGAATGATGTCCTTCTCCAGGGACTAATCCCTCCTGATAACAGTTCAAAGTAAGTGAGATGAAGTCTTGCCATTCCCACTTCTAAGGAGCATTCTGGCTGTACTTCTTCCAGCATAGATTTGTTTGTTCTTTTGGCAGTCCATGACATATTCAATATTCTTCATCAACACCATAATCCAAAGACATCATTTCTTCTTTGGTCTTCATTATTCACTGTCAAGCTTTCAAATGCATGGGAGACAATTAAAAATACCATGGCTTAGTTAAGTGTACCTTAGTCCTCAAAGTGACATCTTTGTTTTTGAACAGTTTAAAGAGGTATTTTTTTCTTTTCTTTTCTTTCTTTCTTTCTTTTTTTTTTGCAGATTTGCCCAGTGCAATATGTTTTTTGATTTCTTAACTGCTCTTCCTTGGGCACTGATCTTGGATACAAGTAAAATGAAATCCTTGATAATTTTATTATTTTCTCCATATATCATGATGCTGCTTATTGGCCCAATTGTGAGGATTTTTGCTTTCCTTATGTTGAGGTGCAATCCATATAGGATGTTGTAATCTTTGGTCTTCATCAGTAAGTGCTTCAAGTCCTTTTCTCTTTCAGGAAGCAAGCCTGTGTCATTTGCATATCACAGGTTGTTAATGAATCTTCTTCTAATCCTGATGCCACGGTTCTTCTTTATATAGTCCAACTTTTTGAATTATTTGTTCAGTATACAGATTGAATTAAGAAAAGGATACAATGAAAGGCTATAGTGTGAAAGGATACAATCCTGATGGGCACCTTTTCTGATTTTAAACCACACAGCAACCCATTGCTCTGTTGAATGACTGCCTCTTGGTCTATGGACAGGTTCTACATGAACACTATTAAGTCTTCTGGGATTCCCATTCTTCATAATTTTATCCATAATCTGTTATGATTCACACAGTCAAATGTCTTTGCATAGTCAATAAAGCACAGGTAAACATCTCTCTTTTACTCTCTGCATTCAGCCGAGATCCATCTGACATCAGCAATAATATCTCTTGTTTCATATGCTCTTCTGAATCTAGTTTGAATTTCTAGCAGTTCCCTGTTGATGTACTGCCACAACCATTTTTGAATTATCTTCAGCAATAGTGTACTTGTGTGTGAGATTAATGATGTCATATGACAATTTTCACATTCTATTGGTGCATTTGGAATGGACACAAATATGGATCTCTTCTAGTTGGGTGGGCAAGTAGCTGTCTTCTAAATTTTTTGTCACAGATGAGTGAGTGCTTCCATTGTTGCATCCATTTGTTGAAATACCTCAGTTGTATTCCATCAATTCCTGGAGCCTTGTGTTTTCGCCAATGCCTTCAGTGCAGCTTGGCTTTCTTCTTTCAATACTATTGGTTCTTGATCATATGCTACCTCCTGAAATGGTTGAGCATTGACCAATTCTTTTTGGTACAAGTGACTCTGTATTGCTTCCATCTTCTTTTGATGTTTCCTGCATTGTTCAGTATTTTACCTATAGAATCCTTTGATACTACAACTCATAGCTAGAAATTTTTCTTCAGTTCTTTCAGCTTGAGGAAGGTCAAGGGTATTCGTACTTTTTGGTTTTCTAACTCTAGGCTTTGCACATTTCGTTATAATACTTTACTTTGTCTTCTTGAGCTGCCCTTTGAAATCTTCTGTTCTGCTCATTTACTTCATCATTTCTTCCATTCACTTTAGCTACTCTACATTCAAGAACAAGTTTTAGAGCAAGTTTAGCCATACTACTGGGAGGGAAATAGTATCCCATTGTGGCTCAGATTGTATCTCTTTGATGGCTAATGATGTTGAACATCTTTTTGTGTGTTTGGTTGTCATTTAAATGTCTTACATTTTTTGTTGTATGATTTTTTTTGTTAAATAATTTGATTGAACAGTGGTTGTGACTCAGCAATTAAGACTCTGGAGATCACCCATATGAACACTGCAGCATAGACAGATATTAAGAGCAGAATAATGTTCAGAGTTTGTAGTCCACTTCTCAACTAGGGCCAAGAGTGCCCAAATTAAATCCAAAGAATAGGTCCTATCTTTAATTTAAAGATTGCACAAAATCAGAGTTTATCTTGTTAGATAAATTATCTACTTTCTTATTCAAATTTACTTCCCATATTATTTTAGTAGTATTAAAAATGCACAGCTTGACTGAGGCTGGAGAATATGCTTCTAAGCTTATTCAAGAAGTTTTTTTTTTTTTTTTTTTTTTTGTCAGTCTTCAGTTCTTATGGGCTTCTAAGATGTACATAAAGTAATTTAGCTTTTATCCTTGATTCCCAAGAAACGACTCTAAAACCTTGGAATTTAAATGCCTTTCATAAAGACTCCAGACCACACTGAACTAATAGTTTAGATGAGGCAGTATGGTGAGTCTGGTGTGGAAGTTGGCCAGGTTAGAAAGACTCACCTTATAATACCTCATGATCACTTTGTGATTTCAACTGATCTCAGGGAAGAGGGCCTCAGGAAGCTGGAAAGAACCACATGTTATCTGCCAACAAGGGAGAGGGGCTAGGGTTTGCATTATGTAACGAGAACCCTCAATAAAGGCTCTGAGCATGGAAGCTCTGTTGGCTTTCTGGTTAGTGAAAAGTGAAAGACATTAATGCATGTCAAGGGTAGTGCATGTTCTTTGCGACATGGAAGCTCTGCATTGAGAACCCTTCCATACCTAACTGTATGTGCTTCTCCATTTATTTTCTTTTATTCCTACAAAAAATCTGCAATTTTAAGTATAGCTCTCTCTGTGAATTGTTCTAGCAAAATTTTGAACTCAAAAGAGTAGTGGGAACCAGCAGATCAGAAGTGATGGGGATGGGAGCCCCTGAGCTGAGAGCTGATATCCTCAGGGAGTAAAAGAAATCCCTGAATTTGTAGCCAGCAGGTCAGAAGTAAGGGGGGAAGGGGACTCTCAAGCTTGTAGCTAGAATTTGCCTATTTGGTAGTCTGAAGGATGGTGTCCTTTTAACTTGTGAGATTTGACCTACCTCCATCCTGGTCAGAGAAAGAAATGCTTTTATGGTGTCAGAGAAGTGAAGAAGTGGGAACTTGGTTTAGATTGATTATTATCTCAGCAGAGCTGTTGGTCTGAGGGCCTCAATTTCTTACCACATAGCCCTCTCTAGCTGTAGAACTGAGTGTCCCTAAGATATGACAGCTGACTTTCCTCAGAGCAAAGACTTGTTGCTGTTGCTGTTGCTGTTGTTAGGTGCTGTTGAGTCATCTCCAATTCATAGTGACCTTATCTACAACAGAACAAAACACTGCCTAGTCCTGTGCTAGCCTTGCGATCCTTGCTATACCTGAGCTTATCACTGCAGCCACTGTGTCAATCTATCTTGCTGAGGGCCTTCCTCTTTTTCATTGACCCTCCACTTTACCATGCATGATATCCTTCTCCAGAGAATGGTCCCTTCTGACAACATGACCAAAGTAGGTGAGATGAAGTCTGGACATTCTGGCTTCCAAGAAGCTTTCCGGCTGCACTTCTTCCAGGACAGATTTGTTAATTCTTTTAACAGTCCATGGTACTTTCATGGGGTTTGGAGTGGCTGAGTGAGGCCAGGGGGGAAGCAAGCCAGCATGGCGGGTTTGGAGCAGCTGAGCGAGGCCAGGAAGGAAGTGAGCCAGGGCAGTGGGTTTGGAGCAGATAAGGGAGACCAGGAAGTGAGCAGAGCAGTTTGGAACAACTAAGAGAGATGAACTTGAGTCAGTTTGTTGTACTGTCCTGGCATGCATGTTGCTGTGAAGATGGAGGCTATGCCACCAGTATTTCAAATGCCAGCAGGGTTACCCATGGTGAACAGGTTTCAGCGGAGTTTCCAGACTAAGACAGACTTGTAATAAGGAAGAGGCCATCCACTTCTCAAAGAATTGGCTGGTGAAAACCTTATGAATAGATATATTATTGGAAAGAGCAAAGACTAGGAGAGGGGAATTAAGTTGCACCTCTTAAAAGGAGGTTTATCAGAGAATATATGTACATATTTTTAAAACCACGACACCCAAGGAAGTCTAGTTTCTATTCTCAGACTATTATATATTCTATTCTATATATGAGGCAGTGAATAGAAGTGAAACACTCAACACTGATATATATATA
>NW_006921682.1:2237096-2240914 GCF_000298275.1 Orycteropus afer afer | reverse complement strand
TATATATATATATATAGGAAAGAAGGAAAAGTGGAGGATGAGACAATGAAAATAGAGAGTAGATCTCCTTGAATGTGTCAGTTTAGAAAATATGTACATAAATTCTCTGATAAACTATATAAAATAGAAAATATGTACATAAATTCTGATAAAAATAGAAAATATGTACATAAATTCAACTGATATTCATAAGATTTTCAGTGGCCAATTTTTTTTTTTTCTGAAATGAATCGCCCTGTCCTTCTTCCCAGCCTATGTTAGTCTGGAAGCTCCACTGAAACTTGTCCCCCTTAGGTGACCCTGGTGGTATTTGAAATATTTGTAGTATAGACTCCAGCCTCACAGCTATACTCAAGCCACCACAGTATGATGAACTGACAGATGGGTGGTGACTATGCAAAGGCATAGAATATGTGAAGCATAACAAATTATAGACAACATTGCAAAGAATGGGAATTCTAGAACATTTAATTGTGTTCATGGGGAACCTCTACATAGACCAAGAGGCAGTTGTTCAAACAGAACAGGAGATATTACATGGTTTAAAATCAGGAAAGGTGTGTGCTAGGATTGTATTCTTTCACCGTACTTATTCAATCTGTGTGCTGAGCAAATAATCCAAGGAGCTGGACTACATGAAGAAGAATGTGGCATTAGGACTGGAGGAAGACTCATTAACAACCTATGGTATGCAGATGACACAACATGCCTAGCTGAGTGAAGAGGACTTGAAGCACTTATTGAGGAAGATTAAAAATTATAGTTTTCAGTAGGCATTATACCTTAACATAAAGAGAACAAAAATCTCCACAATTAGATCAATAAGCAATATTATGATAAATGGAGGAAAAAAATTGAAGTTACTAGGGATTTTATTTTACTTGCATCTACATTCATCTACCCATGGAAGTAGCAGTTAAGAAATCAGACATTGTATTGCACTGGGAAAATCTGCAAAATACCTCTTAAGTGTTGAAGAGTAAAGATGTCACTTTGAAGACTGAGGTGTGCCTAACCCAAGCCATGGTATTTTCAATCACCTCATAATCATGTGAAAGTTGCACAATGAATAAGGAAGAATAAAGAAGAGTTGATGCTTTTGAGTTGTTGTGTTGGCAAGTGTGTTAGATTGAGTTCTCTAGAGAAACAAAACCAGTAAAGCTTGTATATATAGAGAAAGAGAAATTTATCTTATGAAAATGGCTCACACATTTACAGAAGCTGGTAAGTCCCAGTTTTTGGATCAAATGTCAAGCTGGAGGCTTTTCCCAACTCATGCAGCTGCAGGGGCTGAGGAGCCCAAGGCTGGCAGGCAGTACACTGGCTGTTGACTCCAACAAATGATGAATCCAAGATCTCCAGGCCAAATGGTGGATTGTTCGCTCACAGACAGTTGTAGGCAGTACAACAGAATTCCGATCCACAGAAGACTGTCTCTTTTCCCAGATGTCCATAAATATACTGGAAGTAGGCCACACCCCTAGGGAAACTCCCTTTCAATTGATTGGCTGCTCAAAACATATACATCTGATCCCATCATTGGAACAACCCATATCACAATTGCTTAAACCACACAGAATTGTGGTCCAGCCAAGTTGATGCACAGCTCCAACTATTAAGCAAGGAATACTGAAAGTACCATGGACAGCCAGAAGAATGAAAAAAATGTCCTTCAAGAAGTGCAGCTGGAATATTCCTTAGAAGTGAAAATGGCCAGACTTCATGTCACTTACTTTGGTCATGTTGTCAGAAGGGACCGTTTGCTGGAGAAGGACAACACAGATGGTAAAGTAGAGGGTCAGTGGAAAAGGAAAATACCCTCAATGAAGTGGATTAATACAATGGCTGCAACGAAGGGCTCAAGGTCATCAAGAATTGTGAGGATAGAACAGGATTGGGTAATGTTTTGATTGGTTGCACGTAGGGTCACTATAAATCGGAGGTGACTGGAAGGCACCTAACAACAACACATACACACACACACACATATACATATATACATACCTATGCATACAGACATATATACATATATACATACATACGTGTGCGTGTGTGTGTGTGTGTATACACATATGTTGTTAGGTGCCATCAAGTTGGCTTCAACTCACAGTGACCCTATGTGCAACAGAATGAAACACTGTCTGGTCCTGTGCCAGCCTCACAATTCTTGCTACACCTGAGCCTATTGTTGCAACCACTGTGTCAGTCCATCTTGTTGAGGACCTTACCCTTTTTCATTGACTCAAGTCTGATGTCTTAACTGCTGCTCCATTGGTGTTGATTGGACAACCAAGTAATAGGAAATCTTTGACAGCTTCAATCTTTTCTTCATTTATAGTGATGCTGCTTTTTGGTCCAGTTGTGAGGATTTTTGTTTTCTTTATGTTAAGAAGTAATCCATGCTGCAGACTGTAGTCTTTAATCTTCACCAATAAGTGCTTCAAGTCATTCTCACTTTCATCAAACAAAATTGTGTCACCTGCATATCGTAGGTTATTAGTAAGTCTTCCTGTAATCCTGATGCCACATTCTTCTTCATATAGTCCATCTTCTCGGATTATTTGCTCAGCATACAGATTGAGTAAGTATGGTAAAAGGATACAACCCTGACACACTCCCTTCCTGATTTTATACCGTGCAGTATTCCCTTGTTCTGTTTGAACCACTGCCTCTTAGTATATGTATAGGTTCCTTATGACCACAATTAAGCTTTCTGGAATTCCTATTCTTCTCAATGTTACCCATAATTTGTTATGATCCACACAATAGAATGCTTTTACATAGTCAATAAAACACAAGTAAACATTTTATGAGAAATTTTGAGTGTGTACTTCCCTATTGGTTTTCTAACTCCAGAACTTTGCACATTTCATTGTAATAATTGACTTTGTCTTCTCAAGCTGCTCTTCGAAATCTTCTGTTCAGATCTTTTATTTTGTCATTTCTTCCATTTGCTTTAGTTACTCTCCATTTAATGACAAGTTCAGAATCTCTTCTGACATTCATTTTGGTCTTTTCTTCCTTTCCTGTCTTTTTAATGATGTTTTGCTTTCTTCACGGATCATGTTCTTGATATCATTCCACAATTCCTCTAGTTTTTAGTCGTTGGTGTTCAATGAATCAAATCTATTCTTTAGATGGTCTCTAAATTCAGGAGGGATATAATCAACATCATAATTTGGCTCTCATGGACTTGTTTTAATTATCTTCAACTTCAACTTGAACTTGCATATGAACAGTTGATAGTCTGTTCCACAGTCAGCCCCTGGCCTTGCTTTGGCTGAAGATATTGAACTTCTCCATGCCTCTTTCCACAGGTATACAATCTGATTCCTGTGTACTCCATCTGGTGAAGTCCATGTGTACAGCTTCCATTTATGTTGTTGAAAAAACGTATTTGCAATGAATAAGTAATTGATCTTGCAAAATTCTATTATGCTATTTCCAGTGTTATTTCTATCACCAAGGCCATATTTTCCAACTACTGTTGTTTTGAACTTTTGTATTCCAATCTCTAGTGATAATCAACACATCTTGATTCCATGTTTGGTCAATTTCAGACTGCAGAAGTTGGTAAAAATCTTCAATTTCCTCATTTTTGGTCTTGGTGATTGTTGCATAAATTTGAATAATAGTAGTATTAACTGGTCTTACTTGCAGATGTGTGGATATTATTCTATCACCGACAGCCTTGTACTTCAGGGTAGATCTTTTTTTATTTTTATTTTTTTTTATTAGGATTTGGGTGAAGATTTACAGAGTAAATTCACTTTTCATACAGCAGTTCACATATACTTTGTCTCATGTCATTGACCAAA
>NW_006921682.1:2214337-2219515 GCF_000298275.1 Orycteropus afer afer | reverse complement strand
GGAAGGAAGGTTGGGCAATCCTACTTCCATAGTGATACTGCCTCGGAAACCCAAGGAGGCGTCACTATGAGTCAGGGCCGACTCAACGGCAAACAACAACAACATATATATATATATATATACACATATATGCTCTTGTGGGGTAGTGCCTAAGGCATTTGACTGCTAACCAGAAGGCTGGCAGTTCAATCCCACCAGCCACTCCTCAGAAGGAAGGTTGGGCAATCTACTTCTGAAGTGATACTCAGAAACCCAAGGAGGGGTCACTATGAGTCAGATCCAACTCAACAGCAGTGCATTGGATTACACACACACACACACACACACATATGCTCTGGTGGCATAGTGCCAAAGGCATTTGACTGCTAACCGGAAGGCTGGCATTTCATACCTACCAGCCACTCCTCAGAAGGAAGATTGGGTGATCTACTTCTATAGAGATATCACCTCAGAAACCCAGAAAGGGGTCTCTATGAGTTGAATTGACTTGATGGCAGTGAGTTGGTTTTTAGAGTTTATATCTGTGTGTGTGTGTGAGTGTGTATATATAGTTTAGTACAATGCTGTCAGTAATAAGACAATATCCATATATCTACAAGGAAGACTAGTTAATAATATTATTATTCAAGTTTCTGCACCAACCACCAAAGTGAAAGTTGAAGTTGAAGATTTTTACCAACTTCTGCAGTCTTCAATTGGCAAAACATGCAATTAAGATACATTGATTTTTACTGGTGATTGGAATGCAAAAGTTGGGAATAAAGGAGAATCATCAGTAGTTGGAAAATATGTCCTTGGTAACAGAAATTACACCGAGATCACATGATAGAATTTTGCAAGATCAATGACTTAGTCATTCTCTCTCTCTCTCTCTCTCTCTATATATATAGAGAGAGAGAGAGAGAGAGAGAGAGAGAAAGAGCGAGCTCTGGTAGGATGGTGGCTAAGGCACTTGACTGCTAACCAGAAGGCTGGTGGTTCAAACCCACCAGCCACTCCCCGGAAGGAAGATGGGGCAGTCTACTACCGTAGTGATACTGCCTTGGAAACCCAAGGAGGGGTCACTATGAGTCGGGGCCGATTCAATGGCACATAACAACAACAACATATTTTCAACAGAATAAATGGCAGCTATATATATGGACCTCTAAAGATGGAATACACAGGAATCAGATTGACTACATTTGTGGATAGAGGCAATGGAGAAGCTCAATATCATCAGTCGAAACAAGCTGAGAAGCCAACTGCTCATATATAAGTTCAAGTTGAAGCTGAAGATAACTAAAACAAGTTCACAAGAACCAAAATATGACCTTGATTATATTCCACCTGAATTTAGAGACCATCTGAAGAAAAAATTTGAAGGATTGAACACCAATGATTGAATACCAGTCCAGTTGTGGGATGATATCAAGAAGATCATACATGAAGAAAACAAAAGGTCATTAAAAAGGTAGAAAAGGAAGAAAAGACTAAAATGGATGTCAAGAGAGACTCTGAAACTTGCACTTGCACAGAGAGTAGCTAAAGTGATAGGAAGAAATGGTGAAATAAAAGAGCTGAACCAAAGACAAAGTAATGTATTATAATGAAATGTGCAAACATCTTGAATTAGATAACCAAAAGGGAAGAACATACTCAGAATTTCTCAAGCTGAAAGAACTGAAGAAAAACTTCAAGGCTTGAGTGGGAAGATTGAAGGATTCTTTGGTGGCGTAGCACCTAAGACATTTGACTGCTAACCAGAAGGCTGGCAGCTCACCAGCCTTTCCTTGGAAGGAAGGTTGGACAATCTACTTCCATAGTGATACCACCTTGGCAACCCAAGGAGGGGTCACTACGATTTGGATCTGACTTGACAGCAGTGAGTTTTGGTTCTGGGTGGGCAAAATATTGAACAATGCAGGAAGCATCAAAATTAGATGGAAGAATACAGGGTCACTGTATAAAAAAAAAAGTTGGTCAATGTTCAACCATTTCAGAAGGTAGCATATGATCCAGAACTAATGGTATGGAAGGAAGAAGCCCAAATGGCACTGAAGTAATTGGCAAGAGCAAAGCTCCAGGGATTAACAGAATACCTACTGAGATGTTTCAGCAAATAGACACAGTGCTGGAGGTGCTGGTCAACCAACTGGAAGAGATCCATATTCCTGCCCATTCCAAAGAAAGGTGATCCAACAGAATGGGGAAATTATTGAACAATATCATCAACATCATACACAAGTAAAATCTTGCTGAAGATAATTCAAAAGTGGTTGCAACAGTATATTGACAGGGAACTTCCAGAGATACAAGCTGGATTCAGCACAGGATGTGGAATAAGGAATGTGATCTCTGATGTCAGATAGATTTTGGCAGAAAGTAAAGAATATCAGAAAGATGTTTACCTGTATTTTATTGATTATGCAAAGACATTTGACTGTGTAGATCATAAAAAATTATGGATAACATGACAAAGAATGAGAATTCCAGAACACTTAATTGTGCTCATGAGGAACCTGTACATAGACCAGGAAGCTGTTGTTTGAACAAAACAAGAGGATACTTCATGGTTTAAAATTAGTAAGGGTACGAGTCAAGGTTGTATCCTTCCACCACACTTATTCAGCGTGTAGGCAGAGCAAATCATCCACAAAGTTGGACTATATGAAGAAGAACATGGCATCAGGGTTGGAGGAAGACTCATTAACAAACTGTGATATCCATATGGCACAACCTTGCTTGCTGAAAGTGAAGGTGACTGGAGTACTTACTGTTCAAAATCAAAGACCACAGCCTTCAGTATGGATTACACCTGAACATAAAGTAAACAAAAATCCTCATAAGTGGACCAATAAGCAACATCATAATAAATGGAGAAAATATGGAAGTTGTCAAAGATTTCATTTTACTTGGAACCACAATCAACATTCATAGAAACAGCAGTCAAGAAATCAGATGACATATTGCACTGGGCAAATCTGCTGCAAAAGACCACTTTAAAGTGTTGAAGAACAAAGATGTCAGTTTGAAGACGATGGTGTACCTAACCCAAGCCATGGTATTTTCCATCACCTCATATTCATGTGGGGAGCTCTGGTAGCATAGTGCCTAAGGCGCTTGACTGCTAACCAGAAGGCTGGCGGTCAAACCCACCAGCCATTCCTTGGAAGGAAGATGGGGTAATCTACTTCCATAGTGATACTGCCTTGGAAACCCAAGGAGGGGTCACTATGAGTTGGGTCTGACTTTAAGGCACATAACAACAACAACAACAACATATTCATGTGAAAGCTGGACAATGAATAAGGAAGACCAAAGAAGAATTGATGTCTTGAAATTGTGGTGTTGGCAAAGTATACTGATAATACCCTGGATTCCAGAAGAATGAAATCTGTCCTGGAAGAAGTGCATCCAGAATGTTCCTTTGAAGCAAGAATGGCCAGACTTCATCTCACATATTTTGGTCACATTGTCAGAAGGGATAGTCTCTGGAGAAGGATTTCATGCTTCATAAAGTGGAGGGTCAGAGAAAAATGGGAAGACCCTCAATGAGATGGATTGACAGAGTGGCTGCAACAATGGGCTCAAGCATAACAAGACTTGTGAAGATGGCACAGGACCGGGCATTGCTTCTGTTCTGTTATACATAGGGCTGCTATGAGTCAGAATTTGCTCACTATCATCTAACAACAATATATAATTTATTTTCTCAATATAAGGAAAAATACTTAAATATTCAATTTTTAAAAAATAAATGGTAGCTTATTATTTACACTTTCCTCCAATTTTTTTAGCTTAATATATCTTCTTCACTTATTAGCAGAATTAAAAAAAAAGCACTCCTCATTCCAGTGTATGATAATACCATGGTGTGATCAAGCAATACCCTATTGATGTGCATATGGTTTGTTTTCAATCTCTTTCTATTACAAATAGTGCTGCAATGAATATTCTTCTAGGTATGGTTAAGAATTCTAGAGTGTACATTCTAGTCCAAGGGATTGTGGAGTGTTTCATTCTTTCAATTTTGTTGAGATCCTGTCTCAGGGCTTTTGTTCTCAGAAGACAATTCATCACTGTGTCCAGGGTCAAAGTGTTGTGATAACTCAGGGTTCTGATCTTGCATAGGGTTTTTTTTTTTAATTTTTTTTTTTTTTGTGATTTGGACAAAAGTTTACAGAGCAAATTCATTTCCTTTACCATAGGGCAGTTCATACATATTTTGTTTCATGACATTGACAGCAATTCTCCACAATGTAACAGCTCTCTTCCAACTTCCTCCCTGTAGTTATCTGTTTCCTGTGTCCTTCCCTCCCATGCACTTCCACTCCCCGAAGCTGTTGTCCTGTGCAAACACTGCCCTTCTTTTCTCCCATGATTGATAGCTCCAAGGAGTGTGTCTACTTGATCTAAATGTTTACCCCATATGCCTGTCTATTTTTTGGCTGGAAGCCACAGAAGTGAGTTCAGTTCTAGACTTGAAGGATACCTGTGGGCCTGTTTTGGTTACTTCATGTTGCTCTAGCAGAAAATACCACAGATGGATGGCTCGAACAAACAGGGATTTATTCTGCTACAATTTTGGAGGCTAGAAGTCCAAGTTAAAAGTGCCAGGCTCTAGGGACTGGCCCCTCAACCTTGGACTTCACCTCTGGTCCAAGGTCGACAAGTAAAAAGGCACAGTCTTAAAATTACCAAACAACATGGCAGGCCACTAATTTAAGTCCAGAAAAAAAGTCCCAAGATTGGCAGGGCTGATGAACAACAACTTGACTACATGCAGTGGTCAAGCATGCCAAAAAGCTGGAGACCTTCTTCAAAATTGGTTCTTTTTTTCATTTTAAAGACATTTTAATCATTGACATTATTATCTAATCCCCAGCCCTCAGCCCCAACCAAGCCAAGGTGAAGAATTTGATGCTGTTCTTTTTTTATTATTATTATTTTTTATTGTGATTTGGGTGAATATTTATAGAGCAAATTCACTTTCCATACAGCAGTTTACATCCACTTTGTCTCATGACATTGACCACAGTTTACCACAATGCAACAGCTCCCCTCCCATATCCTCCCCAGAGTTACCTCTTCCCAGTGTTCATCCCTACATGCACTCCTGTCCCCTGAGCTGTCTCTCTGTGCATAAGCAGCCCTTCTTTCTCCCATGATTGTTCTCTCCAAGGAGTGTATCTACCT
>NW_006921682.1:2211983-2213896 GCF_000298275.1 Orycteropus afer afer | reverse complement strand
AGGTGGAACAGTGTTTTGTATAGTATGTTATGCCAATTGAGCTTGATGTCCCCTGTGACTATGGTCCCAAGCCCACAGGTTCAACTACTCTGTCCCTCTGGGTAGTTGGCTGTGACCAAGCAGTGACTACAACCTTGCCCCTTGTCAGCTGTACTATATACTTGGGAATCAAAGTTGGTTCTCATATACTGGAAGCAGTACACGTCCCTAAAGCAGCTACTCAGCTGCTCCAGTAGGTTCCACCATGGAGTTAATTACCAGTCTCACCAGGAGGAATAACTACATCCAGCTGCCCAGCCAGGTCTAGACTGGTTGACACATAACCTTAACTACCACAGTGCCATAATCTCAGGGGTCTCACCAGTCCCTATCAGAGCAGTAAACCTGGTCTTTTTGTTTTTACTGCATGCGTACTTCTGTTGAGATAACATCCAGCGGTGAATGATTCACTCTGTCTTCAAATATGAGAAGGCTGGTTCTGTCCACAGGCAGAAAGCTTGCTCTCAGCTCCTCGCTCTATACCATTTCTTACCAGAGCTGATGTGTCTGTGTTCCTAACTCTTGATTCTACTCAGACATTGAAAAATGAGTCTATGAAGTCTGTATCTGGTTTAGGCCCCACTGCAGGACCCTTGGCTTTAGCACCCTCTTAACCACTCTTCTGGTTTCTTCTTCCGTTCTTGAAAGCTGTGCATTTTTTCATCAATATTTTAAGTTAAAAAATTTCCAACTTAAAGTTGAAAATATAGTAGAATGAATTTCCACAGATTCACCACTTAGCTTTAATAATTGTTAACATTTTGCTGTATTTACTATCTTTCTCTTTGTGTGTGTGTGTGTGTATATATATATATATATATATATATATATATATATATATATAACCAGTTGCTATTGAGTCAATTACTACTCATGGCCATGACATGTATGTCAAAGTAGAACTATGCTCCATAGAGTTTTTAATGGCTGATTTTTCAGAAATAGATCACCAGGCCTTTTTCTCAAGATGTCTCTGGATGAACTTGAACTGCAACATGTTGGTTAATAGCCAAGTAAATTAACTATTTGTACCAATCAAAGATTTCCATATAAAATAGGTATATATGTGTGTGTATGCTATATATATGGAGAGAGAGAGAGAGAAAAATAAAAACCTAAGGAAATTTATAGTAATTCCCTATTATCTTCTGATATCCAGCCCATATTCAATTTTCCCCAATTTTTTCCCCAAAATTCTTGTAGGTTATTTTTTAAATCAAATGATCCATTGAAAGTTGTCAAATTACACTTGGTTGCTATGCTTTTTGAACCTAATAAGAGTCTCTCCACCTTGTTTTTCCCCATTACTTTAGCTTATTAGTCATATTGACCAATTGTCTTAAAGAATATCCCACACACTGTATTTTTCAGACTGCTTCCTCAGAGCGTCATTTAAATCATTCGTCTATCCCTGTATTTCCTGTAAACTCAGAGTTGTATCTGAGTAGTGATTAGTTTTAAATACTCTTGACAAGAATATTTCCTAAGTGATGCTGTATACTTCATGTTGTAACACATTAGGAATGCCTATATATATTTAAAATTTACTATTTTCTAAGACATTTCTCTGCATTTTGAACAGGGTAGGAGTGATGAGACTTTATTATGTGTTCCAATCATCATCTTCTGGTTGCAACACAATTTTTTATGTTGTTGTTGTTAAACGAAATGTTGTTGTTGTTGTTGTTATATGCCGTCAAGTCGGACCTGACTCATAGCAACCCCTCCTTGGGTTTCTGAGGTGGTATCACTATGGAAGTAGATTGCCCAACCTTCTTTCCAAGGAGTGGCTGGTGGGTTTGAACCACCAGCCTTCTGGTTAGCAGTCAAATACCTTAGGCACTATGCTACCAGAGCTTCTAAATGAAATATAT
>NW_006921682.1:2201516-2207828 GCF_000298275.1 Orycteropus afer afer | reverse complement strand
CAATGACATGAGACAAAGTATATGTGAACTGCTGTATGGAAAGTGAATTTGCTCTGTAAATCTTCACCCAAATCACAATAAATAATAAAAAAAAAGTCCATCCATATTATGTGGTGTTTTGCAGACTCTACATTATTCTTTAGTGCTGCATAGCATTCCATTATGTGTATGTAGCATAGTTTGATCATCCACTCTTCCACTATAAATCTTAGAGATAAGTCCCTTGCCAGATCTTTAATTACTGGCTAATAAGAATATGTTGCTGTCATTTTTGTTATGTGCTTTATCATGGTGTCGATGTCTTTGTTCCATATAATTTTCTATGCTGAGCTTGTTTTGTTTATGAATCATGCTATCACTTCTTTCATTGCTATTGTTTTAATATTTTCTGAATATTTATGCTGGTCCTCTTTTTTGATGTGAAGGTTTATAATTTTTCTTTGAGGTTACCCTGTGATTTATATCTTTCTTTCCAAGTTTAGAACAGTCTGTTCTATCTTGTAGTTGTCTTGACTTTCCTACCATCTAGAAGTTCTGTGACGACACAGTTTTTTCCCTCTTTTTGGTTTGTAGTTGTCCTCAATTGTCAACTGATGTTTCTGGTTCCCTGTTTACAATCTTGTAGGCTTATTTACTTTGGATACTTCCATAGATGGGTTGGTTTCTGGGTTATATCCTCATGTATGTTAACGGTCAGTTGTTGGCTGTTGTTGCTTCTCTGTCCAAAGGGCTTCCTTTAGCATCTCTTGTAAGGTTGGTCTAGTTTCAACAAATTCCCTTAATTTCTACTTATCTGGAAATGTCCTAATTTCACCATCATATTAGAGGGACAATTTTGCTGGGTACATATTCTTGGTTGGAAATTTTTCTCTTTCAGGGTATATATAATAGTATCCCATTGTCTTCTCACCTGCATCGTTTCTGTCGAGAAATCCGAGCTTAGTCTTATTGGTTGCCCCTTGTAGATAACTTTTGGTTTTTTCCATGCTGCTCTCATGATTCTTGCTTTGTCTTTTGTTTTGGTGAGTTTGATGATGACATGTCTGGATGATTATCTTTTGGGGCCTATCCTGTTTGGGGTTTGTTGGATGTCCTGAATGAATATATTCTCATCTTTCACCATACCAGGAAAATCCTCTTCCAACAAATCTTTGACAATTTTCTCTGTGGTTTTATTTGTCTCCTCCTGTTCTATAATTCTGATTACACATACATTATTCCTTTTGATGGTGTCTCACATGAACCTTAGGCTTTCAAAATTTTGTTTTGATCTTTTTTCAGATATATCTCTTTCCAAAGAAGTGTTCAGGTATTTGCCTTCAATCTCCCTAAATCTGTCTTCCATTGATTCAATTCTACTCCTTTGCCCATTCAATGTCTTATCTATTTCTGAAAATTTAGTATTAGTCTTCTGGATTTCTCTGTGTAGATTTTGTACATTTCTAATTTTTCATTTATTTTGTCATTTTGCTCTTTTATTGTCTTTTGAAATTATTCTAGGGTTTTCTCTGTGTTTTCCTTGATCTGTCTCTCAATTCATTGAAGATACCTAAATACAATTCTTTTGAATTCCTTCTCAGGGAGTTCCAATGCTGCATCTTCCTCAGGGATGTGTTTTGGGTCTGTATCCTGGTCCTTTGTTTCTCCTGCTTTATCTTGGTTCTTTGTGTGGACTGTGATGCTCTGTTGTCTCCGAGGCATTGTGACGTCTTTGTTTATATTTAATTGGTGATTGTATGCTGGAGTGATTTGCCCATAATTTTTGTTTTCTTTGTATGTTATCTACACAAGCTCCTCTATTTGCTAGTTGACAGCACTTATACACTCACCACCTGTCTCCTTTCCTGTTATTAGCCTCTTGTATGTCCCAGCCAACCTTGGCAAACAGAGCCTATTCTTAAGTCCCAGGAATCTGAATGAGAGTGCTATCACTTTAAAATCCAAAATGGTTGCCACTTGTAAAGATTCAAAATGTCTGTGCCCCCAGTCACTTTAAATATTCAAAATGGCTGCCAAATGGAAACAGTCAAAATGGCTGTGCCCTCCAGACAGCAGAAAGTCAACAGCTCAGGTTGTTTCCCTCCTTGTTGTTTCCCTTCCTAGTTGTAGGCCACCAGCGCAGTCATCCCTGCAGCCCTTGGTGACCAGGGCTGATCTTTAGGTCAATTCTCAGGTCCCAATACTACTTGGAAATATTCAGGCTGTTGGTCCCATCAGAGAGTCAGACAGTCCGCAGCTCTGACCATCTCTGTACTCACCGTTTTCATTCAGGTTTTTCCACTAGTTGGTGTGTAATCCACTTCTGTTTAGTTCCTTTCAAAGCTCAGGGCTCAAGGTTTATCTTCTGTATCCCTGTCAATTGTTTTTTCTTTTCTTTGTTGAAGAGGGTCTATGTCACTTGTCTGCCTATTCCTCCATCTTACCAGAAGTCTCAAAAGTAAGACATTTTTTCAAAATTTTAAAGTGAATGATGAACACAATGGCACTGAGAAAGATGAAGATACAGAGAGGTACATGTAAAGTACAGACAACAAAGATGAACGCTTTTGCATGTGCAGTACTGCATTCCGTGATGACAAGCACTGATATGAAGGTAGATAGAGGTGGACAGGCCGAATGATCAGATATGTCTAGGCTGGGGGGAGTGTGTCCATGATAATGCATAGGGTTGGCAGACAATGTTTCTCCATGTGTATTTGTGTGTGCTGTAAGAATGTCCAGGTGTATAGTAGAGCTGACAAAGGGCAAGGTTGTGGTGACTTCTTGGCCACAGCCAGCTACCCAGAGGGAGCATAATTAGATCTGTGGGCTCAGGACTGTGGTTTCAGGGGACATCAAGCTCGATTGGTATAACTTACTACACAGAAGCATTGTTCTATATCCTAATTTGGTGAGTAGCAACTGGGGTCTTAAAAGCTTGCAAGTGGCCATCTAGATTCCATGATGGGTCTCTCCTTGTCCAGAGCAAAAAAGAATGAAGAAAACCAAAGACACATGGAAACAATTAGTCCAAGGGACTGGTAGATCATGCAGTCACTAGCCTAAATGACCATGAGACCAGAAGAACTAGGTGGTGCCTGGCTACCACTGTCAACCACTTGGAGAGGGATTGGTGCAGGAGATCTTGGATAGAGTTGGAGAACAATGTGGAACAAAAATCAGAAAAAAAGACCAGGTTTGCTGATCTGATAGAACCTGGTAAAACTCCTGAGACTATGGCCCCTAGCTATCCTTCAGGTCTGGAATTGAACTTACTCCTGTGGCTTCAGCCAAACAATAGACAACCATATGAGGTGAACATTTACATCAGTAGATACACTCCTTGGAGAGATCAATCATGGGAGAAGAGAAGTGCAATGTTTACACAGGGAGATAGCTCAGGGAATGGGAGTGCATGGGAAGGAAGAACACAAGAAAGAGGTAACTAAGGGGAGAGAGTGGGAAGAGAGCTGTTACATTAAGGGGAATTGCAGTTAATGTCATGAAATAAAATTTGTATGAACTACTGGATGGAAAATGAATTTGCTCTGTTAACTGTCACCCAAATCAGAAAATAATGATAATAATAAAAAGACATTTTGTAATACTTTGGGCTGGATTAACTGTTGAAGGAAATAATGAAATCTCAGTGCCTCCCATGTATGCATGAGAAACATAGCCCCAACTATTTTCTCCTTTGCCATTGCTTATGTAGAGTGTTTTTCTGGGAACTGCCCCAGTGGCTATAATATCCATGTGGATAGGGTGGGGGCTATGACTTATACTAGAAGGCAGACATATATAGACTATCACAAATCATTTAAAAGCAATCGAGGTAGATAGAAGAAAGGAAAAGGAATTAAAAAAAGGAGGAAAAAATGGGAATAGATGGCAGGAAGGCAAGCCTTTAGCTTTCTAGAAAACTCAGCTATCCACAATAAGTCATTTCTTTAAAGTCCAGCTGATGGCATCTAAGACTTCTTTCTATTGATGGAGTAAAGACTTTGTTTTGTAGTAGGGAATTTCAGAGCATTTTTCATTGCCTTATGGCAAATCACTTAATTTCTCTGCTTATTTCTTCACCTGTAAATAAGGAATTAACATCCCTACCAGACTTTATAGGAAGCTCTGTGGTACAAGTAGTTAAGTGCTTGACTGCTAATTGAAAGGTGGCAGTTTGAATTCACCAGTCACTCCACGGGAGAAAGATGAGGCAGTCTGTTTCTATAAAGAGTTACAGCCTTGGAAACCCTATAGGGGAGGTTCTACTCCATCCTATTGTGTTGCTGCTAAGATGAAATAGACTTGAGAACAGTGGGTTACTTACTTTACCAGGCCTTGTTGACCTCAAAGGGTTATTGTGAGGCTCACAACACACACACACACACATACACACACTTATAAGGTGCTATGCAAATTCAAGGGATTGTTTTTGAAGTTAAGTGGTGGAGCTCAGAAATCCTGTCTCCCAGCTCCTCTAAATTCACTTCACAAGGGCAGTAAAACATATTAACTAAGAGCATGAGCTTTGGGATGAGATACCTGAGTGTGAATCTTGGCTCTCTGACTAGGTAAACTGGACACCCACCCACCCACAGCTATCCAGTTGATTCCAACTCATAGTGACCCTATTAAGGAACCTGGACAAGTTACTTAAAATCTTTAAATCTCAGTTTCATCATCTATGTTGTGATTTGATTTGTGGTGAAGATTATATGGGATAAGGTATGCAAATCACTTAGCACAGCACCTGGAATATATAAGCACCCAGCAAATGGCTATGACAATTGCTCCATTGTGTATAAAACATGGACTTCCTGGGTGGTGCAAATGGTTACTAATGATTAATACACTTGGCTGCAAACCAAAAAGTTAGCAGCTCCAGTCCAAAGGCCTGGAGATCTACTTTAGAAAAGTCAGCCTATTGAGTACAGTTCTCCTCTGATATACATGGGGTCGTCATGAGTTGGAATCGACTTCATGACAACAGTATTAGTAATGTGTACAGCATACACAAACATCTCTTCTTAACGTAAAAACTACCTTTATTTATTAATTTATTCATTTTTCATCTCTGTGTGCACGTGTATAATTCCTTGAGTGTTTTTTCATTTAAGAAGGTGCAAAAGAAGTTAGGGAAGTATTAGGGATAACTTGAGGTCATACATGGTGACTGCATTTTCTGAACCAAAAATCAGGATGCATGACCTGATATTGGGACAGGACATTTGAAACTGAGTTGCCTTGGCAAATCTGATACTTGTTGGGATAAGTGAACAAGGAAAAAATAACCCCAAAAGGAAGGGACTTGGGGTAGGGGGAAAGAAAGAGAGACCTGGGAGGAATTCTCTTCTCCAGCCACTGGAGGCTGCTCTGGTGTTTCTTATAAGTGGCAGTACACAGCAAATAATGCTTTACTAGCCAAGGAAATTCACATTGAACACTGACAAGCCAAAATATGAGGTAAATGTAATTATCAAAGGAGGAAAGTGGGAGACAGATATTCATCCCTGGCCTGAGAGGGAAGGAAGAATCATGAAGAGAGATCTCCTGAGGACAAAATCACATTATTTATGTGTTATTATGACAATCTGGTGGGGCAGTAGGTGGGCTATGCCACCTGACACTTGAACTTTATTGAACTCAGATTTCCTTCTAATTAGAGAGCATAATGGGTAAGTAAATACCTCCAGGGAGAGGTGTCAAATTCATACTGAGATGCAAATGACTAGCATCAGGCCTTTTCCTGACAGTTTGTATGGGACAGAGAAAGGAAATAAATTTTTTCCTTCTAAAAATATCCTTTTTCTAATTATAAACACTTCCATTATTGGAAAAATTCAGAAACCTATAAAGAAAATATGAAGGAAGATGGGCAATCTACTTTCGTAGTGGTACTGCCTCGGAAACCCAAGGAGGGGTCGCTATGAGTCGGGTCCGACTAGACGGCATGTAACAACAACAACAAATAAAGAAAATATATTACTCTTATTCCCACAATCCAAAGATAACTTCGTCTGATTTGGTGAATTTATTTATTTTAAGATTTGACACTATAGATATAAAATAAATTTATAAGGCAAAACATTTGGATGCATTATTAATTCTAGTTTATTACACATTCATTGTTTTGAATTTGGCAAATGCATAAAACCACAAAAAGAAAGTAAAAATTATTCCCAAATCTCAACATTCAGAGATAAACATAATAGTACTTTACTGTTATAAAAAATATTTTTATTATAATTGGAATTATTTTGTAGCCTGCTCTTTTTTACTTAGAAATATTCTATGACTATTTCCCCAGTCATTAACTTTTTTTTTTTTTTTTTT
>NW_006921682.1:2198765-2201416 GCF_000298275.1 Orycteropus afer afer | reverse complement strand
TATATATATATATACACATTTTTTTCTTTGTCTGTTCAAAGAAAGATCTAGCCTGGCATTATAAATATTAAATGAATGGATAAATGAATAAAGATTTCAAATATTGCACAGTGTTGGGCTGTGTGAAGGGAAACGTGGTCTAGAGACACTAGAGAAAGATCACCTTGAAGTTTTTCTCACCAGTGAGCAAATTCCCTTACAAGAGTCTGGTGTACCGTTCAGCACTGACTTGAACCCTGTGTCTTGCACATCGATAGACTTTCTTTCTTTCCTGTTTTCCTTTCCCTTCACCCAAATCAATTCTTGTTTCTTACCTAGCTAGCAATTTCCCTCACCTCCTCTCCCCTCCCTGGTAGTTATTATAGAATGTTTCTTTTTGTGTGTAAAGCTTTCCTTGACTTTTTGTGTCTTATTATTATTAATGTTAATATTTTATTGACATTTTGGTGAAAGTTTATGTAACAAAAGGAGGCTTGGTGGGGCAGTGGTTAAGTGCTTGGCTGCTAACTGAACAGTTGGTGGTTGGAACCTATTAGTCACGCTATAGTGGAAAGATATGTCAGTCTGCTTCTGTAAAGACTACAGCCTTGGATACTGTGGAGCAGTTCCATTCTGTATGATAAGGTTGGTATGAGTCAGAAACAACTTGATGGCAATGGGATTTTACACAGCAAGTTAGGTTCCCATTTGACAATTTCCACACAAATTATTCACTGACATTACAGTTGTTCAGTTTATCACAATGTGTCAACATTCTATTTAATTGTGTTTGTTTGTTTCCTTTCCAGTACTCTAGTTTCCCTGCCTCCTTATCTTCTTACCTTTGCTTTTGAGTAATTGGTACATACAGATGGTTTTTATCACAGAATAGATTTTGAATGAAAAATTTTGGCTTGCCTGTCAGTCTTTTTTTTTTCTCTTTAAGCAACACAGATTCCACTGATTACAAAATATGATTACTGAAAAAAAGGTTAAACGGCCCATAATTACTCTGGCTGCAAAAGGGAAGACTAGAGAGAAATTAAGAGAATTTTGGTTTGTTTGTTTATCAAAGTGCCCTCCATCCCAATGAGGTCAGATGTACTTTCCTATCAGAGGCTAAGTGTTCTGGTTACCTAGTGCTGCTCTAACAGAAGATACCACAAATGGGATGGCCTTAACTAACTGGAGTTTATTCTCTTACAGTTCGGGAGGCTAGAAGTCTGAGTTCAGAGTGCCAGGCTCTAGGGGATGTATGAAAGCCTCTTGACCTTGGGCTTCAGCTCTGCCTCCTGCTCCCAGCCCACTGAAGCTAGAGGCATCTCTTCACTCAGGCAGCAGCTACTGGCTGCTGAGGCTAACAAGCCCAAGGTCAACAAATAAAATGGCACAGTCTCGATGTTATCAAACTACATAGTAGGCCATTAATTCAAGTCCAGAGGCTGCTGAACAATGACACAACTATATGCAGGGTCCAAGCATGCCATAAGCTACAGACCGTTCCCCAAGGCTTCTCCTTATATACAGAAAGCATACTGCATCCCTAGCGCAGCTACTCAGCTGCTCCAATAGATTCCACCATGGCGTTGATTACTAATTTCACTGTGGGGAATAACTACATTCAACTGCCCAGCCGCTCAACCAGGCCTAGCCAAGTTGACACACAAACATAACCACAACAGTAAGAATAGATGTAAAGGACTTCTACAGTGTTACATCTGTTAAAAAATGTTTCTAGCAATATATGTTGGTAATGAATAATTAGCACAGCTCCAGGCCACAAAATTTTCTTTACTTTGAAATGGTTTAAGTTAACTTCTATTGTACATTAGGTTGATGATCTCAGTGATATCTCTAGGGCTTTTCTAGATTTCTGATTCCTGGTTCAAACTAGGTTAATAAAAATTAATTCAGTCAAATCTTAATTATGCATGAAAGGAGGAAAAGTTTGGAGATTAAATGTGTAACAGACTAAAGGTTCTTTATAATGGCCACATTCTTTGCTAGTGATCCTTAGAAATTGCATCCCATGAACCTCAGTGAGATACTTTCAACTAATGTCACTGAAAGGCAGGTTCAGGTATAGGGCAATTTCTGAAATATTATTGCAACTTTTCTGTAAGTTTGAAATTATTTCAATATAAAAGCTAAAAATAAAGATTTGAATGTTTAAATATAAATGAAATACAGAAGTTGTACTCTTTATAGTATTTTTCTTTGTGCACTGAGCATTAAAAAAAAAAAAAAAAAAACTCACTGCCATTGAGTTGGGTCCCACTCATAGTGACCCTGGGGTTTCTAAGGTGGTATCACTACGAAAGTAGATTGCCCAACCTTCCTTCCAGGGAGTGGCTGATGGGTTTGAACCACCAGCCTTCTGGTTGGCAGTCAAACACCTTAGACACTATGCCACCAGAGCTTCCCATACTGAACATTGGTTATTGTTAATATAAGCTCTTATCAGAGCACACTTATCTCTTCCCCCCTCTGGTTTATCCTTCTAAAGCAAGAAAATCAGAAATCTGGAGTGGTGATATTTAACAACATTAGTAATGGAAGGAGCAGGGAAAAAGAAAGATAGAGGAACTCAAAAGTGTAGAGGTATATAGCCACAATCACTTCAATAACTTCTGGGATAGTGTTGTTTGATCTGCAAAATAATTGAATGAACA
>NW_006921682.1:2182678-2195170 GCF_000298275.1 Orycteropus afer afer | reverse complement strand
TTTAACCAATTAGAAAGGAACATTTAAAGTATGTGCAGGAAAATAAGTTGTTCCTAGTACTCAGGCATTTTAGAAATAGCTATTTAAATCCAAGCAATTATAAAATTCTTATATGTTTACAAAGGTAAATTCAATAAAGCTGATTAAGTAGGAGCCAATAAATGTAAAATAAAAAACAAAATAAAAGCAAAGCAAAACAAAAACATAACACAATCTTATAATTTTTCATATAAAGTCTATAATTTAGATTTCTATTAACTCAAATTAGTTTCTGCCCAGTGAGCCCAAACTAATGAGGGATTTTTGTATTAGTAATTATCCTATCAATGCTCAAATCAAACTCCAAACCAAATTTATTTCTTATGCCTACTCCTTGTGCTCTATTTCCTGTCTCATTAGAAATGCTGCTACCTTTCCTCTGATTGCCTAGTCCTAAAGCCTGAACTCCTCAGTTTCCTTTGGTCCATTCCCTACCCTGACCTTATTCAGTGGGTCACTAATTTATGTTAGTGTTATCAGAAACCAAACTCACTGCCTTTGAGTCGGATCCGATTTATAATGACCCATGCTTGTCTTTCTGAGGCAGTATCACTACGGAAATAGATTGCCCAACCTTCCTTCTGAGGAGTGGCTGGTGGGTTTGAACCGCCAGCCTTCTGATTAGCAGTCAAATGCCTAAGGCACTGTGCCACCAGAGCTCCTAATCTTTCAAGTCATCTCTCTCTGTGATAACTGTCACTTCTTGGTTTGGCTCTCCTCATTTCTTTACTTGGACTACCCAGCAGCCTCCAAACTGTCTCCTACTCTCTATTCTGAATTTACCGCAGATAAATTTTCTATATGGCTACTTGAGTAATAACCTTTCTGAAATGCAAGTATGGTCTTGTCCCTGTTGCTTAAAGTGGTTCAATGGTTCTCCACTGGTTGTGGAAGAAATTCAGACTCCTTTGTATGGCAATCCCTGCCTAGCCTCATTTCCTGCTATTTTCCACCTTGAATCCAATTGCACACCAGTCCTAAGGAACAATATGCAATTTCCAGAATATTACATTTTCCTTCTCATTGAATGTCTTAGTATGAGCCTAGGATGTATTAGCCTGCTTTCCTACCTATTTCACTTGTTGTTGTTGTTGTTATGTGCCATCGAGTCAAACCTGACTCATAGCCGACCCCTCCTTGGGTTTCCGAGGCAGTGTCACTACGGAAGTAGGATTGCCCAACCTTCCTTCCGAGGAGTGGCTGGTGGGTTTGAACCGCCAGCCGTCTGGTTAGCAGGCAAGTGTCTTAGCCACTATGCTACTATATATATATACTCATCATTTAAAACTTATCTCCAAGTTTATCTTACTTGGTAAGTATTTCTCTCCCTCATCTCACTTCTGGTATAGTACAGTCATGCCTTGTTCTTATAGTCGTCAGTAGCATAATTAATCATAATACTTATCACACTATACTTTAACATCTGTTCACTTATTTGTCTCTTTCACTAAACAGTGAGCATCTTGAGGCAGGGACACTGCTTTTCACCTCTGCATTCCTCTCTATCTTCTCCCTGGGACACTCACTAAAAAAATCAACCGCGGTAGCATTGGATCCGATTCATAGCAACCCCTCAGGTTTCCAAGGCAGTATCTCTATGGAAGTAGAGTGCCCATTAGTGCTAAATAAATAATTTATTCATTAGTGAATGATTGACCCTTTGGACCGAAGAATGGATCACGCTATTCACAAACAGTTGGTAGATGCAAGAAGAGAATTAATTCTTGATGTATGGAAACTGGTAGCATAGTGCCTAAGGCACTTGACTGCTAACCAGAAGGCTGGCTGTTCAAACCCCACCAACCACTCCTGGGAAGGAAGGTTGGGCAATCCTACTTCCGTCGTGATACTGCCTCGGAAACCCAAGGAGTGGTCGCTATGAGTCAGGGATGATTCAACGGCACATGACAACAACAACATGGGGACCTCTCAGGACCTGTGATAGCATGGGGCACTGAGAGGTAATGTCTCAGCCAAGAGAAAGGAAGGGATTTGTGTCTGAATTAATTCTTTCTTAAGTCAGTTGGTGAGTGGTTTTTAAATATGTCTACAAATTATTTGACATTTCTCACTTTAAAAGGTAGTGACTAGTTTTCCTCCCCATGAAAGTAGGCTGTACTTACTGATTTTTAATGAATAGATTGTGGTAGAAGTGATGGTGTGTGATTTCTAAGACTACCTTGTAAAAGGCATTGCAGGTACCTTCTTGCTCTCTCGGATAACTTGCTTTAGGGAAACCAGCTACAGTGTTGTGAGAATACTCAAGCAAATCTATGAAGATATCCAAACGGCAGCTGACATCCAAATGGCCTCCTGACATTAGCCATGTGAGTGCCATCTAAGAAATGCATCCTATAGCTCCAGTCAAGCTTTCAGATGACCACAACCCAGCCAGCATCTGACTGCAGCTTCGTGTAAGCTACAACAATCCAGCTAAGCTTCTTTAAAATTCCTGACCCACAGAAACTCTGAGTCAATACAAGTCTGTTGGTTTAGTCCTCCAATTTGGGAGTATTTTTAATGCAACAATAGATAACTGATATGATCAAACTCACTGCCGAATCAGATCTGACTCATAGTGACCCCTCCTTGGCTTTCCTAGGCAGTATCACTATGGAAGTAGATTGTCCAACCTTCCTTCTGAGGAGTGGCTGGTGGGTTTGAACTCCCAGCCTTCTGGTTAGCAGTCAGATGCCTTAGGCACTATGCCACCAGAGCTCCTACTGCTATGATAGGAAAGGCTAAAATACTTTGGATTTTTTTTTTTTTTTTTTTTTTTAACATTGATCCATGTTTGCTTTCTGGCAGGCATCACTGACAACTCTCTGAGGCTGATGATGCTGCTGGTCCTTATAAAAATGTTCTTATCTGAAAATGAAACTATTGCTTTCATAGGTATCTCAAGAGCTCTAAAGAGCTTTGGGTACAGAATTAGGTGGGTAACTCAATCAGTCCATTGTTTTGGCTGTTTTTCTATTAGTAACAAGAGAAAATTTATCAGCAAAAGAGAAATTTTCTAGAATGTTCTCAGGGCTTATTGCTTGACATAAGGACCCCAAAACATATACATTCAAAAGAGGAAAAACCTCTTGGGAAAAGAAGAAGCCACCCTTCTTTTCAATTGTCCTCCACAATGCTCTGACCTCATAAATATAGCTCTAGTCTTTGATCTATGTTTATATACTTGAGCTATGAGCATTTTCACTGAACAATGAGAGGGAGTTCTGATGGTGAATATGGTAAAACAAGAGGACTGAAGGAAGACTCAAGTGGAACATTTTGAATAGTCCTTGATTAGTATAATTTCTCATGTACTTTGGTATAAAGGGCTTGCTTATGGTGTAGGCATTGAGTCAGAAGGATCTGGGCTTACATCTTGGTGTTCTGCTTGCCAGCTTTGTGTCTCTGGAGACATTTATGAACCTTTTGTTCTAGTTTCTTCATATCTATAATATTGGGAAATAATACCTATCATAGTCATTGACCAGGTATTTGTTGGGTGTGTACTATGTGTCAGATAGTGGAAAGTTTTCAAGAGGAAGAAACTTCTGAGATAAACCTGGAAAGATGAGTAGACATTAGCTAGAAGAATGGTAATACTGGTGGTAGGGTGGTGGTATCAGAGGCAGGGTTTTCCAGGCAGAGGAAACACCATTTACAGAGGCATGGAGACAATGGAGAGCTGTCAGGGGACTGAAGGTAGTTCGGTGTGGTTGGAAAATAAGGTGCTAAGTAGAGTTTGGTGAGAAAGGTAAGTAGAAGTAAAAAAGAAAAGGACTTCATTTAACTGATGTGAAAATTTAATTAGATAATATGTGGAAAATGCATCAATAATACTCTCTTTCTGACTTTATCTTGTGCAATGGGGAAGGGACTCTGTAGTTAGAAATTGTTCTTAGAGAAAATTCTTGTACAAAGACATATGCAAGCTCTTTGAGGAACAAAGACTTGGCATATTAATACCCAAAAAACCAAACGCACTGCTGCCAAGTCAATTCTGACTCATAGCAACCCTATAGGACAGAGCAGAACTGCCACATAGCATTTCTGAGGCTGTAAATCTTTATAGAAGCAGACTGCCTCATCTTTCCCCTAGGAAGCAGCTAGTGTGTTTGCACCACCAACATTTTGGTTAGCAGCTGAATGTTTTAACTTGAGCTCCTTTAGGTTAATACCAAGCCACCAAATTCATGGCCATCGAGTCTATTCTGACTCATAGCCACCTGCTTTGGGTTTCTGAGGAGGTAATCTTTACAGAAGTAGATTGCCCAGTCTTCTTTCTGCAGAGTGGCTGATGGGTTTGAACTACCAACCTTCTGGTCAGCAGTAAAATGCCTTAGGCACTACACCTAATAGTTGAGTGTAAATCATTTGTGCCACTCAGAAACCTTTATACTAGTCCCTCTAGGTCTTCACAATATACTCATAATATTAGTAAGGCATTTGGCTGCTTACCCAAAGGTCAGAGGTTCAAATCCACCAGCCACTCCATGGAAGGAAGATGGGGCTATCTACTTCTGTAAAGATTTACAGCCTTGGAAAACCCAATGAGGGTTACTATGAGTAGGAATCAACTCCATGACAGCAAGTTTCTTTCTTTTTTTTTTTTTTAATGGTAGTTCTATTTTTACTTTTTTGAGAAGCTATCATACTGTTTTTCTCATTATGCTGTTTTATATGACAAGATGTAAGTCAAAGTTTTGGGCAAAGCCTATTTTAGGCATAAACACTATTTCAGGCCTATTAAGAGCAGCAACTTTTTACCTATTAAAAATGAACAATTCCCTCCACCATCCCTCCCCCGACCACCTGCAACACTTAGTGACATGAAAAAAACAGATGACTTATTACTGAAAAACTTAAAAATTATTCATTGATCTGGAAGGGTCAGGGAGAGTGTTTCCCATTTGTCAGTGATAGTGCCAAAGAGCAAATAGAAGGCAGAAATTGGCCCAAAATAATTCTATGATCTTGGATCTGAATTTGATTTCCTTTTTCCTGGCCTTAGCCTCACATTCTTAGAAAGGAAAGTTCCTATTTGTTCTTGGAAGGAAGTACAAGCCACTTGAACAAGAGTTTTGATTTTTGTTTTTTTCTAAAGGCTTAGCACATGCCACCTGGTGGAAAGTATGTGAATGCATAAGGCTGCCTTTTCTGCACTTCAATTTGGAGTTTGCTAGAATTTGCTCTGGGAGAGCTCTGGTAGTGTAGTGCCTAAGACATTTGACTACTAACCAGAAGGCTGGCGGTTCAAACCCACTGGCCACTCCTCGGAAGGAAGATGAGGCAATCTACTTACGTAGTGATACTGCCTTGGAAAGATGGCACATAACAACAACAACAAGAGAATTTGCTCAAAGTCACTTAATTGCTTTCTTCTGCTTCTGAAGTAGCCTAAGGTGCCAAGCATCAACATTTTCTCTGAGGAGACAATTTACTTTTACACAGACTGAAATCTATTTAAGTTAGCAGAAAGGAAACTGGAACAATAACACAGAGATTGCTGCAAGAAAAGGTTCAAAAAGGTACGTGAACCAGCCCTTGGAAGACAAATTGCCAACAGTGGTCATCACAAGAAACAGTGTATGGAAAAATTGTAAAAGACTGAAACGGGCAAAAGAGAGATTAGCTGGTGTCCTCTGGGTTATTTTCCCTTTTGTTCTTGAGTTATCTTACAACTCTATTAGTTATAGAAAACTGATAATAATGCAAGTGATTCTTGTCTATAGAAATACAAATTATGATGTCCAGTGACATGTGACTGTTATTGTCCCATGGATGAACTCATTTGACATGTATTTGAAAATAGGTGTCAAACTTCCTTATTCCCTACATATGCCTCTGCTGTTGAACTTCTCCTTTGAACCAGTTGTAAAATTATAATGGTTATTAATTAAAAAGTTAAATAAATCTTTGACTTGTGTTTATTTCATATTTGTGTGAGAGTCATGGTTGTACCCTTTTTTGAAATTTTTGACACAAGGCAAGATAGAGCAAAACCATGTTCTCTCACCTGCTCCTTACTGGCACCCCAGGTACCAGTGATCAGGAACCCAGGAAGGGCAGTTAGCTCCTGCTTCTTTTCCTGACTTAGGAGAACCAGGGTCAAGGTGTGGGTCAAGGACATCTTAGTCCTTAAAATGACATCATTGCTTCTTAACTCTTAAAAGAAGACTTTTGTAGAAGTTCTGCCCAATGCGTCATGGAATACACAGAATCAAATCAACTACATCTGTGGAAAGAGATTATGGAGAAGTTCTATATCATCAGTAAAAACAAGGCCAGGGACCAACTGTAGAAGAGACCATAAATTACTCATTTGCAAGTTCAAGTTGAAGTTGAAGAAAATGAAAAAAAAGTCCTCTAGAGCCAAGATACAACCTTGAGCGTATCTTGTTTGTTTGTTTCAAGTCCTCTTCACTCTCAGCAAGCAAGGTGTGTTATATGCCTATTGCAGGTTGTCAGTGAGTCTTCCTCCAATCCTGATAGCATGTTCTTCTTCATAAAGTCCTTTTCTCAGATTATTTGCTCAATATACAGATGGAGTAAGCTTGATGAAAAGATACAACATTGATGTACACTTTTCCTATTCCAATGACTGTCTCTTGGTTTAAGGACATGTACAGCATGATGACAATTAAGTGTTCTGGAATTTTTATTTTTACAGTGTTCTCTATAATTTGTTATGATCCACACAGTCAAATGCCTTTACATAGTCAAGAAAACACAGTAAACATCTTTCTGGTATTATTTGCTTTCAACCAAGATCCATCTGACATCAGCAATGATATCCCTTATTCCAAGTCCTCTTCTGAATCCAGCTTATAGTTTTGGCAGTTCCCTGTTGATGTACTAGTTTTGGATTATCTTTAGCAAAACTTTGCTTGTGTGTAATATTAATGATATTTTTAGATAATTTCCTCATTGTGTTGGATCACCTTTCTTTGGAATAGGCACAAATACGAATCTCTTTTAGTTAGTTGGCCAGATAGCTGTCTTTCAAATTTCTTGTCATAAATGAGTAAGCACTTCCAGCATTATATACATTTATTGAAATATCTCATTGGGTATTCCATCAGTTCCTGGTCTTGGTAATAAGAATGACTCTGGAGATAACATCATAGAATTTTGCAAGATCAATGACTTATTTATTGCAAATACTTTTTTTTTTTTAATGACATACATTGTCAACTATACATATCAACTGTATCTGTGCAAAGAAATGATGGAGAAGAATCAGTAAAAACAAGGCCAGAGACAAACTCTAGAACAGAGCATAAATTGCTCATTTACAAGTTCAAGTTGAAGTTGAAGAAAGTGAAGAGAAGTCCACTAGAGAAAAGATACAATTTGAATGTATTCCACCTGAATTTACAGACCATCTTAAGAGTAGATTTGATGCATTGAACAATCCTTTCTACATTTGCTAATTTGATTATATATGGAAGTTATTGTGAACCACATAATTATATCCTACTGAACCCTGTATCCCCAATTCAACTTCTCCTTAGCTTGATCCTTAAAGTGCCATTAAGCACTCCAACATCACTAACCACAAAGAGAAATATGAAGGAAATTTTGGAGTGGGAATATACAGCAGTCTTAACCAATTGCAGTTAAAAATACCTTATTTTTGCAAATTTTATAAAAATATGTGACCATGTGAATTTATTGCTAGGGCTTTGGAAAGAACCTATGTGAGAGCCCTTTGGTGGGCTGAAAAATGGTCCCTAAAAAGATACTCAGGCCCTAATCCCTGCAAGCTATGAATTTTACATAATATGAGAAAAAAGACTTTACAGATGTGATTAAGTTAAGGATCTTGAGATGGGGAGATTATAGTATATTATCCAGGTGAGTCCTAAATGCAATCACATACATACTTTTAAGATGGAGACAAAGAAGAGGAGAAGACAGTTTGACCATGATGGCAGAGGTTGAAGTAATGCAGCCACAAAATAAGGAATACAAGCAGCAACCAGGAGCTGGAATAAGCAGGGAACTGATTTTCCCCTAGAACCTCTGATGGAATGTAGCCCTACTGATGCCTTGGTTTTGGTACCACTGAAGTCAAAACTGTGAGAGAAAACTTTTCCATTGTTTTAAGCCACCAAGTTTTTGGTAATCTCCTGCTCTTTTTGTTTACTTTTGTGCTTAGCAAGAATAGAAGAAGTGCTTGTGTGCTTGTTTTGATGGAACTGCAAAGAAGGCTTGAGATGAGAACAATGAATTCTTTTGTACAGCAAGTCCTGGAAGAGTCAGGGTGTAAAACGATGTGGAAAAAAAGGGTCCAACACAAGAAAACAGGAAATCTGGAGCTACTGTGACTCATGGCTTTTGATGGTATGTCTTAGTTACCTAATGCTGCTACAACAGAAATACAAGTGGGTAGCTTTAAAGAACGGAAGTATATTTTCTCACAGTTTAACAGAGTGGAAGTCCAAATTCAGAGTGTACTTCTTGGAGGAGATCCTTCCTTATCTAATTTAGCTCTTGTTGTTGTTGTGTGCCATCTAGTTGATTCTGACTCACAGTGACCAGCAATCTTTAGAGTTCCTGGGCTTGTAGATTCATCTGTCTCTGCTGTCTTCAGATAGCATCTGTCTTTCCTTGTATTTGCTTGCCTATCTTTGTCTGTGCTGCTCTTTCTATCACTCAGAAGTGACTAGGTTTAGCATACACCTTTGTGGTATAGTGAATTACTTAGTACAGCTCTTCTAGCCATGATTTTTGTGACTCCTACCAGATGACTGGGTGGAACTATGCAAATGTAAGATATTTGTGGCCCACCAAGGGGATTGGATAGATTATTAGTAACGTAAATAAGGGACCTGGCACCCTTGTGGGAGTCTTGTTAGGTGCCATCAAGTCATCTCCGACTCATAGCAATCCTATGTATGGCAGAATGAAACACTGCCCAGTCCTGTGCCAGCTCCATGATCCCTGCTATACCTGAGCCCATCATAGCCACTATGCCAATCCTTCTTGTTGAGGACCTTCCCCTCTTCTATTGACTTTCCACTTTACCAAGCATGATATCCTTCTCCAGGGAATGGTCTCTTCTGACAACATGACCAAAGTAGGTGAGACACAGTCTGGCCATTCCCACTTCTAAGAAGTATTCAGGCTGCATTTCTTCCAGGACAGATTTGTTAGTTCTTTTAGCAGTCCATGGTACTTTCAGCATTCTTCACCAGCACCACAACTCAAAAGCATCGACTCTTCTTCAGTCTTCATTATTAATTGTCCAGCTCTCACATGCATATGAGTCGATTGAAAATATCATGGCATGTGTCAGGCGCACCTTAGTCCTCAAGGAGACATCTTTGCTCTTTAGCACTTGAAAGAGGTCTTTTGCAGCTGATTTGCCCAGTGCTGTAAGTCATCTGATGTCTTGACTGCTCCTTCCATTGGCATTGATTGTAGAACCAAGTAATGTGAAATCTTTGACAACTTCAGTCTTTTCTCTATTGTGATGATGCTTATAGGTCTAGTTGTGGGGATTTTAGTTTTCTTTATACTGATGTATGATCCGTACTGCAGACTGTATTCTTTAATCTTCACCAGTAAGTATTTCAAGTCATTCTCACTTTCAGCAAGCAAAGTTGTGTTGTCAGCATATCGCAGGTCAGCCACTCCTCGGAAGGAAGGTTGGGCAATCCTACTTCCGTAGTGATACTGCCTCGGAAACCCAAGGAGTGGTCGCTATGAGTCGGGACTGACTTGACAGCAAATAACAACAACAACAACAATGATTCTTCCTCCAATCCTGATGCCACATTCTTCTTCATATGTCCAAATTCTCAGATTATTTGCTCAGCATAGAGATTGAATAACTATGGTGAAAGGACACAACCGTGATACATTCCCTTCTTGATTTTAAACCATGCAGTGTCCCCTTGTTCTATTCGAATGGCAGCCTCCTGGTCTATGTACAGGTTCCTCATGAGTACAATTAAGTGTTCTGAAATTCCCATTCTTCTCAATGTTACTCACAATTTGTTATAGTCCACATATGGAATGCTTTTGCATAGCAATAAAACATAAATAAACATCCTTCTGGTATTCTTTGCTTTCAACCAAGATCCATCTTACATCAGCAATGATATCCCTCATTCATGTCCTCTTCTGCCACCTCCTGAAATGGATGAACAACATCTAATTCTTTTTGGTATGTTGTTGTTGTTGTTGTTATGTGCCGTCGAGTCGACCCCCGACTCATAGCGACCCCTCCTTGGGTTTCCGAGGCAGTATCACTACGGAAGTAGGATTGCCCAACCTTCCTTCCGAGGAGTGGCTGGTGGGTTTGAACCACCAGCCTTCTGGTTAGCAGTCAAGTGCTTTAGCCTCCATCTTCTTTTGATGTTTCCTCCATCATTCAACATATTGCCCACAGAACTTTTAAGTATTGCAACTTGAGGCTTGAATTTTTTCTTCTTTCAACTTGAGAAATGCCTAGTGTGTTCTCTTCCTTTTTGTTTTTCTAATTCCAGATCTTTGCATCTTTCATTATAATAATTGACTTTGTCTTCTTGAGCTGCTATTTGAAATCTTCTGTTCAGATCTTTTGTCTTGCCATTTCTCCCATTTGCTTTAGCTACTCTCCTTTCAAGAGCAAGTTTCAGAGTTTCTTTTGACACCCATTTTGGTCTTTTCTTTCTTTCCTGTTTTTTTTTAATGACCTTTTGCTTTCTTCATGGATGATGTTCTTGATGTCCTCCCACTATTTCTCTGGTTTTTGGTCATTGGTGTTCAATGCATCACATGTGTTCTTGAGAAGGTTTCTAAATTCAGATGGGATATACTCAAGGTCATATTTTGACTTTTGTGGACTTGTTTTAATTGTCTTCAACTTCAAGTTGAACTTGCATATGAGCAGTTTATGGTCTTTTCCACAGTCAGCTCCTGGTCTTGTTTTGGCTGAAGATATTGAACTTCTCCCTCTCCTCCTTTCACAGATATAGTCAATCTGATTCCTGTGTATTCCATCTGGTGAAGTCCACATGTATAGTGTCTATTTATGTTGTTGAAAAAAGCTATTAGCAGTGAATAAGTCATTGGTATTTTAAAATTCTATCATGTGATCTCCAGCATCATTTCTATCAAGACCATTCTGCTAGGCTTAAAATGAGCATTCCTAGAGGCAGAAGGGGGGAATCTCACTGCCATCAAGAGAGAAGAGCTAGGGGTGGAATGGAGTGCATCCTTGGATCCAAGATCCCTGCACTGGACCTCCTTGGGAGATAGACCAAGAGATAGATGGCAGAGAGACAGCAGGGAGATGGTGGAGACGGCAGGGAGATAGTGGCAGTGGAACTTAAAGGCACAGGACAGAGTGGTGGTCTTATTGGCTTACAGAGTGAGAAAGCTGAGTGCCATTGGGCAGGAGGCTTGCTGGTGCAGTAGGGTGCACCTAGGTGTACCTACTGGCAGAGCTAAAAGAGCTTTGTAGCACTTGCCTGAGTAGGGCAGAGGTCAGATCAAAATGCCAAAGGCCAAAGAGATGTGCATAAGCATGGTGGAGGATAGACTTTCCTGATGAAAGAGCTGTGTCCTGAACATGTTCCTGAACCTGAATTGTAACCTAATAAACCCCATAATCATGAGCATTATCTGTGAATTCTGTGAGGCCATTGTAATGAATTATCAAACCTAGCAGAGAAGTAGAATGCCATGGTAGGGATGGTTGTTGTCAGAGTTGGTAAAAAGTTTGGAGGGTGGCAGCATTCCTGGCCTCGTAGGAATCAGCTTTGGGCTGCTGATGGTGACTCTTTCTCCCTCTCATGAAGTTAGGAGAGGTCAGAGGAAGATGCCGGCCTTACACACTTTATGCAAACCTACACTGACATGGCCTCATTAACTTAACAAAGAAAATCTTATTTCCAATGAGATTACACCCACAGGTATAGGGTTTAGGATTCCAACTCAGATTTTTGAGGTACACAATTCAGTTCACAACAGACAGTGAATGGAAAAATATAAAATCTTACCTTCTTTGACACCAACTATCAAAATAAATACCAACGTAAATCAAAATTCCCACTTTTTGCTTCTGTTCACTTTTGACACTAGCTGCTAATGCAGCACTTCCTCCTCTGAACCTAGCCTCCTGGAACTAGGATAAATTAAAGGACACAATCCTCTAGACTGCTAAGTTGGCACAACACATAAGACAACAGTCATGAACTTGAGAATTTCCAGGGCTCTCCTCACTTCTGACCTGCTGACTACAAATTTGGGAGCTCCTTCAACCCATTCAGGATACCAGCTATACAGTAAGAGATTCCCAGCTCCCATCATTTCTGATCTACTGGCTCCTACTGCTCCCTCAAATTTGATTATACACTGGGACAACTCACAGAACACACTGAAAATTATACTTAAAATTACACTTTTATTACAGCAAAAAGGTTCCAAATAAACAGATCTAGCTCTCATTTTTTTTTTTTTTTT
>NW_006921682.1:2180558-2182382 GCF_000298275.1 Orycteropus afer afer | reverse complement strand
AGCAGAACAAAACACGGCCCGATCCCACGCCAGCTCCATGATCATTGCTATACTTGAGCCCTTCACGGAAGCCACTGTGTCAAGTCATCTTGATGAAGGCCTTCCCCTCTTTTGTTGACCCTCCACCTTACCAAGCATGGCATCCTTTTCCAGGGAATAGTCCCTTCTGACAACATGACCAAAGTAGGTGAGATGCAGTCTGGTCTTTCTCACTTCCAAGGAGCATTACGACTGCACTTCCTCCAGGACAGATTTGTTAGTTGTTTAGCAGTCCATGGTACTTTCAGTATTCTTCACCAGCACTGCAACTCAAAAGCATCAACTCTTCTTTGGTCTTCCTTATTCATTGTCCAGCTCACATACATATGAGGCAATTGAAAATATTAAAGCTTGTGCCAGGCGCACCTTAGTCCTCAAGGAGACATCCTTCCTCCTCAGCACTTGAAAGAGTTCCTTTGCAGCCGACTTGCCTAGTGCTATATGTCATCTGATGTCCTGACCACTGCTTCCACTGACGTCAATCATAGATCCAAGCAATATGAATTCTTTGACAACCTCAAACTTTTCTCCATTTATCATGATGCTGCTTATTGGTCTAGCTGTGAGGATTTTTGTTGTCTTTATATTGAGATGTAATCCATACTGCAGACTGTATTCTTCAATCTTCATCAGTAAATGAATCAAGTCATCCTCGCTTTCAGTAAGCAAAGTTGTGTCATCAGTGTATCTCAGGTTGTTAATGATTCTTCCTCCAATCCTGATGCCACATTTTCGTCATATAGTCCAGCTTCTCGGATTATTTGCTCGGCATATAAATTGAATAAATATGGGGAAAGGATACAACCCTGATTCACTCCCTTCCTGATTTTAAACCAAGCAGTGTCCCCTTGTTCTGTTCGAACAACAGCCTCCTGGTGAATGTACGGGTTCCTCATGAGTACAGTAAAGTGGGAATTCCCATTCTTCTCAATGTAATCCACAATTTGTCATGATCCACACAATCAAATGCCTCTGTATAATCAATAAAGCACAACTAAACATCTTTCTGGTATTCTTTGCCTTGAGCCAAGATCCATCTGACAGTAGCTATGATAGCCCTTGTTCCACGTCCTCTTCTGAATCCATCTTGCACCTCTGGAAGTTCTCTGTCAATATACTGCTGCAACTGTTTTTGAATTATCTTCAGTAAGATTTTACTTATGTGTGATATTAATGATAGTGTTTGATAATTTCCACATTCTGTAGGGTCACCTTACTTTGGAATGGGTACAAATACGAATATTTTCCAGCCAGTTGGACAGGTAGCTGTCTTCCAAATCTCTTTGCATAATCGAGTGAGTGCCTCCAGTGGGGCATCTGTTTGTTGAAATATCTCAATGGGTATTCTGTCAATTCCTGAAGCCTTGTTCTTCACCAAATCCTTCATTGCAGCTTTGACTTCCTCCTTCAATACTATTGGTTCTAGATCATATGGCATTACCTGAAATGGATGAACATTGACCAGTTCTTTTTGATACAGTGACTCTGTGTATTCTTTCCATCACTTTTGATGTTTCTTGCATCATTCAATATTTTGCCCATAGACTCTTTCAATATTGAAAATTTTTTCCTCAGTTCTTTCAGCTTGAGAAATGCCAAGTGTGTTCCTCCCTTTTGGTTTTCTAACTCCAGGTCTTTGCACATTTCATTATAGTAATTGGCTTTGTTTTCTTGAGCTGCTCTTTGAAATCTTCAGTTCAATTCTTTTATCTTGTCATTTCTTCCATTTGCTTTAGCTACTCTCCGCTCAAGGGCAAGTTTCAGAGTCTCTTCTGTCATCCATTT
>NW_006921682.1:2166735-2180458 GCF_000298275.1 Orycteropus afer afer | reverse complement strand
ATTCTTTAGATTATCTCTAAATTCAGGAGGGATATATTCAAGATCATATTTTGGCTCTCATGGACTTGTTTTAATTGTCTTTAACTTCAAGTTGAGCTTGCATATGAGCAGTTGATGGTCTGTTCTGCAGTCAGCTCCTGGCCTGGTTTTGGCTGAAGATATTGAGCTTTTCCATCACCTCTTGCCACAGATGTAGTCAATCTGATTCCTGTGTTTTCCGTCTGGTGAAGTCCACGTGTATAGCCACTGTTTGTGTTTTTGAAAAAAGGTATTTGCAATGAATAAATTGAATAAATCATTAGTCTTGCAAAATTCCACCATGCGAGTTTCAGCATTATTTCTGTTACCAAGGCCAAATTTTCAAACTACTGGTGATTCTTCTTTGTTTCCAACTTTTGCATTCCAGTCACCAGTGATAATTAATACATCCTAATTGCATGTTCAGTCAATATCAGACTGCAGAAGTTTATAAAAATCTTCAATATCCTCATCTTTGGCTTTGGTGGTTGGTGCATAAATTTGAATAATAGTCATATTAATGTGTTTTCCCTGTAGGCGCGTGGATATTATCCTATCACTGACAGGATTGTACTTTAAGACAGATCTTGAAACATCTTTGTGATGATGAATGCCATGCCATTCCTCTTCAATAAGTCATTCCCGGCATAATAGAGCATATGATTGTCTGATTCAAAATGGCCCAAACCAGTCCATTTCAGCTCACTAATGCCTAGGATATCAATCTCTATGCATTCTATTTCATTTTTGACAACTTCCAATTTTCCTAGAGTCATACTTCGTACATTCCATGTTCCGATTATTAAAGGGTGTTTGCCACTGTTTCTCCTCAATTTGAGTGGTGCCATGTCAGCAATTGGAGGTCTCGAAAGCTTTACTTTATCCATATGAGTAAGGCTGGTTTTACTCTGATAATGCAGCTCTTGCCCAGTCCTATTTTAAGAGCTTTCTAACCTAAGTGACTCATCTTCCTCCTCTGTATTGGACAATGTTTCCAGACTATTCATAAAGTTGCACAGTAATGTATCAGACAGTGTTTCTCTGCTATTCACAAGGTTTTCCCTGGACAATTCTTTGAGAAGTGGATGGCCTCTTCCTTCTTTCTAGTCTGTCTCAGTCTGCAGGCCATGCTGATACCTGTCACCATGTGCATCCCATTGGGTTTGAAACACTGGTGGCACAGCTTCAAGACTCACAGCAACACATCACCACAGTAGGACAAACCAACAGACAAATTTGTTTCCCTTAGCTGTTCAAAACCTCTCCAACCTCCCCTTACCTGGATCCCTACTGCTGCCTCCTGGCTCTGTCCAGGTCCCCCTTGCCTTTTTCTTTCCTTTCCCCTACTTTCCCACCTGTCCCTTATGGGATGTGGCTTGGGTTCCCTCCCCTCACCTTGATCCCTGCAGCTGAGTATTGGTTAGTATCTTCCTGTAATATCCCTTCTGAAGTGTTGAAAAGCAAAGGTGTTACTTTGAGGGTTAAGGTGCACCTGATCAAAGACAAGGTATTTTCAATCACCTCCTATGGATGTGAAAACTTGACAATGAATAATGAAAACTGAAAAAGAATTGATGTATTTGAATCACAGTGCTGGCAAAGAACATTGAATGTACCATGGATGGCCAGAAGAACAAATTAATCTGTCTTGTAGGAAGTACAGCCAGATTGCTCCTTGGAAGTGAGGATGATGAGACTTTTCACATTCTTTGGACATGTTATCAAGAGGGTCCAGTGTCTGGAGAAGGACATTGTGCTTAGTATAGGAAAAGGTCAGTGAAAAAGAGGAAGACTCTCAATGAGATAGACTGACACAGTGGTTGCAACAATGGGCTCAAACATAGCAATGTTTGTGAGGCTGGTGCTGGTGGACCAGGCAGTGTTTTGTTCTTTTGCACATAGAGTGTCTATGAGTCAGAATCAACTTGACTACACCTAATGGCAATAATCATATATTCCTGTTATGTACCACTGGTTGAGGAAAGGATGTGTAAAAACACAGATGTCAATGTATAACAAATTAGGAGCATAAAAGTAAAAATATTTCTGCAAATTCCCTTTTAAGTAGATCTTTACCATCAGTTTGAGTTACCTTCTGTTGCTCAAATATTTTAGAGACACTTGGAATGTTTCTGGTGTGATATATGGTTAAAAAGAGAAAACATAGTGGTGATTGTATCTAAATTTCCTCTTCATTAAATGGAAATGTCATTCGTACAGAAAATTTGTTATTTGCAGAAAAGTATTTGTAGATATCAGTTTGAAACCTCTCAACTTGTCAATTAGAAATAAAACACAAAAATATTCAAATGAACCCACATATTTATATATATATATATATATATATATATATATATATATATATATATATAGTGCTTTGGGTGCAAATTTACAAAGCAAATTTGATTTACATTCAACAGTTCATGCACATTTGTTTTCACAGCCCGATTACCATCCCCGACCATAAAATCTTTCCTCCCCTCCGCTACCTGTGACTACCCCCTCCCTGTGCCCTTCTTAACTATGCACTCCTGTGTGTCTAGCTTTTCCTCTAGTGACTGCTGCCCCTCTGATGTCTCATGGCTAAGATGTCTCATGATCTAAGGGGTGCATCTCCCTAGAGTAGGTGGGTGCATCGCCCTGAGGTAGGTGTTCTGCCCGTAGGCCTTTCTACTGTTGGGCTGAGAGCTAATCTATGGAAGTGAGTCCATTTCTAGACCTGAAGGGTAACCCAGGGCCATGGTCTCAGGGGATCTACCAGACTCTATCTGACCAATAATTCTGGTCATTTTTGTGTTTTTGAATTTTGTCCCACATTTCTCCTCCTACTCTATCCAGGATCTCTAATTTTGATCATTTTCTGAGTGGTAAGAATTGGTATCTGGACACCATTTAGTTCTTCAGGTCTCAGGTTCATGAAGGCTGAGGTCCTCATGGTCCCATCTTATTCCTGTTTCCAGATATCTTTGATTTTTTTCACTCTTCTTTGCTCCAGACAAGAAGAGACCAATTTTTGCATCATAGACTGCAGCTTGAAATCTTTTAAGAGCCCAGTTGCTACTCACCAAAGTAGGATGTAGAACAAGATTTTTACGTACTATGCTGTGCCGATTGAACACGATGTCCCCTGAGATTATGGTCCCAAGCCCATAGGCCCAGTGATTCTCTCTCTCAAAGTGGTCTCTGAGAAGGTACTCCAACTCTGTCTTCTGTTGCTTCTGTAATGTAAATGGCTAATCTTGTAGCACAATTTCATATGTACGATTCTTTTCAGCCAGATCTGTCCTTGGTCTGGAGTATATTCCTGTTCACCTACCCCCACCTGATCTTCTCACCTGTATATGAATTTATCTGTAGCCTGATGCTTGGTGCTAGTGGTAATGCGGTATTTTGCATGTGCTAGTATTTACCTCTGTTGTCTATATCTTATGTGCACATTTTGGTGCCCTTCTTTTTCCCATCACGCTGGTCAAAGACTCTTTTCATACCTTCCCTCCCCTCACTCAAATTGACATGGGACCCCAGCCCCTTCATATTTTGAAGCAAAATGCAAAAATTCAAATGTTTAGGTAGCAAAGGCAATTTTTGCCTAAATTTGATGGTTTAAAATAAAGATTGACTTGAATACATATTTTTATATAAATTCAGTTTCTAAGCTATGCATGATATGATGACATTTTGGAATTTGCTTCTGCCAAAAAAAATTGTTTTGAACATGAGTAACTTAAGGCAAACAAAATGAAAAAGTTAAAATGTGTACTTATGAATTAGAACAGTTCCTGGTCTCAATCCAAAAGTCCTCAATCTATATCTTACTTAATAAATCAATGTATATTATTAAGATTATATTAAAATATCATATTTTACTTTTATCATTGTTGTAAAAATAATAGAACACATTTTCCAAGTTAGCATTTTTCACATGTGCAATTAAGTGATACCAATTACATAACCTCATTTTTTTTTTAATAGTAAAAGTGTTACTAAATATATTTCTAGGCATTAATCTTTTTTTTAACTGTGTTTTAATTGCAAATTTACAGAACAAAATTTGTTTTACATTCGACAGTTTGTGTACATTTGATTTCACATCCTGATTACCATTCCCGACCATAATGTAATCTCCTCCCCTCCCATCCCTGTGACCACCCCCTCCTTGTGCCCTTCTTAACGATGTACTCCTGTCTGTCTAGCTTTCCCTCCAAGTTAACACTGCCCTTCTGGTGCCCCATGGCTGATTGCTCTAAGGGGTGTATCTCCCTAGAGTACGTGGATACATCCCCCTGGGGTAGGTGTTCTGCATGTAAGTCTTTCTACTGTTGGGCTGAGAGACAATCCTTGGGAGTAAGTCCAATCCTAGGCCTGAAGGGTATCCCAGGTGTGGTGTTTACATTTGTGTGTCAACTTGGCTGGACCTGGTTGAGTGGCTGGGCAGCTGAATTCATATTCCCCACGATGAGACTGGTAATCAACTCCATGGTGGAATCTACTCTGAGCAGCTGAGTAGCTGCCTTTGGTTATGTGGTCTCCTTCCAATATATAAGAAACAGCTTTGGGAATGGTCTCTAGCTATTGGCACACTTGAACCCTGCATGTGGCCATGTCATTGTTCAGCAGCCTGCCATATTCTGCTGACCTTGGGACTTTCAATGAGCTTGAATTAATGGGCTTCTGTGTGGTTTGGTAACATCAGGACTGTGTCATTTTATTTGTCAACCTTGGGCTTGTTAACCTCAGCAGCCAGTAGCTGCCTGAGTGAAGAGATGTCTCTAGCTTCAGTGGGCCAGGAGCGTGAGGCAGAACTGAAGCCCAAGGTTGAAGGGCTTTCACCCAGCGTCTAGAGCCTGGCACTTTGAACTCAGACTTACAGCCTCCAAATTGTAAGAATAAACTCTTGTTTGACAAGGCCATCCCATCTGTGGTATATTCCTGTCAGAGCGGCATGAGGTAACCAGAACACCAGGGTCATAGTCTTGGGTGGAACCAAGACTCTATCTGACCAGTAACACTGGACATTTTTGTGTTTTTGAATTTTGTTCCACATTTTTCCTCCCACTCTATCAAGGACCTCCAGTTTTGATCCCTTTCTGAGAGGTTGGCATTGACAGCTGGGCACCATTTAGTTCTTCTGGTCTTGAGGTCCATCATATCCTTGGACTAATTGTTTCCTAATGGCTTTGATTTTCTTCACTCTTCTTTGCTTCAGATGAGAGGCATCTTAGACGGCTGCTTGAAAGCTTTTAAGACCCCAATCACTACTCACCAAAGTATAACCTCATTTTTTATAAGTTATTTTTATTTTTGTTGTTATTGAGAATATGCATAGCAGAACATACACTGATTCAACATGTCTTTAAAATCATTCAATATATGTAGATAAAAAATAATGTTCTTTCTACAAAATTATATAAGTTTTAAATGATTAAGTAAAATGATAAAATAATTTTAACATATCTCAAGGAAGATAGAATTGATGCATTTGAATGATGGTGTTGACACACACCACAGAAGAATATCAGATACATCAAGGACAGCCAAAAGAAGACCAAATCACTCTTAGAAGAAATACAACCAGAATGTTCCTTAAGTGAGGATGGCAAGACTTTGACTTTCTTACTTTAAACATGTCATCAGGAAGGATACATCATGTTACTAGAAAAATGCATCATGTTTGGTAGAGGCCCCACAAAATTTAGGAAATGCCTCAATGAGATGGAGTGGCACAATAGCCACAACAATGACCTTAAACACACTAATGGTTTCCGAGGCAGTAAATCTTTATGGAAGTAGATTCCATCAAGCTGGTGGGTTTGAACCACTAACATTCTGGTTAGCAGTCAAATGCCTTAAGCATTGTACCACTAGAGCTCCTAATGATCATGAGGATGGTGCAGGACAGGACAAGTCTTCTTGTGTTATACATAAGATCACCATGAGTCAGAGCCAATTGACGACAACTGACAAGGAGAAAAAGTTTTATGACACAAGATTTTATTCTTTAAGGAGCAGGGTCACTGAGTTGCTATACTCTAGGGAGCATTATTCACATAGAATATGATGTGAAGGGCTGTTGTTATGGCCCAACTCATAGCGACCCCTCCTTGGATTTCTGAGGCAGTATCACTATGGAAGTATATCATCCAACCTTCCTTCTGAGGAGTGGCTGGTGGGTTTGAACTGCCAGCCTTCTGGTTAGCAGTCAAGTGCCTTAGGCACTATGTTACCAGAGCTGATTTGAAGGGCACAGAAACTGAATTCAGAAGTCAAAGAGATTGACACACATGGCTTTTCATATATTGCCTCATTAGACCCTCCCCCAATCTTTCAAAGGAGGTATTATATCCTGTTTCTCATGTAAGGAAATTAAAAATAATAAGTTTATTGCCATGTTCAAAATTACTTGGCCAGTTAGTGAAAGGATTCAGATTTGAGCACAAGTCTTCCTTGTTCAAAAGTCTACCAGACACTTCCTTAAAAACTTGGAAATAAAAACACCATATGATCCAATAATCCCACTACTAGGTATATATCCTAGAGAAATAAAAGTCATGACATAAACCAAACTCACAGCCATTGAGTCAATTTTGACTCATAGTGATCCCCACTGGGTTTCCAAGGCTGTAAATCTTTATGGAAGCTGGTTGCTTCATTTTTCCTCTCCAGAGCAGCTGGTGGGTTCAAACCATCAAACTTTTGCTTAGCAGTCAAATGCCTTAACCACTGCATCACCAGAGTTCCTTGTGATATGAACAGACATATGCATACTCATGTTCATCATAGCATTATTCACAATAGCAAAAAAGATGGAAACAACACAATTATCTATCAATGGATGAGTGGATAAACAAACTATGGTACATACACACAATGGAATACTACACAATGTTAAGGAACAACAATGAATCGGTGAAACAACTCATAACATGGATGAACCTAGATGATATTATACCGAATTAAATTAGTCAGTCACAAAAGGACAAATATTGTATGAGACTTCTACTGTAAAAAGTCAAGAAAAGGTGCACACAGAGAGAAACATTCTTTGAAGGTTACTAGAGGTGGGAGGGGGAGCTCTGGTAGCGTAGTGCCTAAGGCACTTGACTGCTAACCAGAAGGCTGGCAGTTCAAACCCACTAGCCACTCCTCGGAAGAAAGGTTGGGCAATCTACTTCTGTGGTGATACTACCTTGGAAACCCAAAGAGGAGGAGTCGCTATGAGTCGGGTCCGACTCAACAGCACATAACGACAACAACAACAACAACAGAGGTGGGAGGGGAAGGGAGGTAAATCACTAACCAGAGGTAGGAATGTATTAACTTGGATGAAGGGAGAGGCAATATAAAATAAGGGGGAGGTCCATACAAAATTATCAAGGTGAAAGAAGACACTGGGAGGATCACAGGGTTAAAGGCAACAAAGGTAAATACTATTACATACCTGATCCTGCGATAACAGTAATAACAATAATCTGCTAGTGGATATGTAGGTAGAGACACAAGCGAAATAGGAGTGGGAAGGTGAATGAGACTACACTCATGTGTATATAAAGGTTTGACAGAGGATATGTATACATATGTATTTACATATGCTGCAAATATATCCATGAATACAGTAGCGCATATGAGGGGCAAAGTTATGCAAAAGACTTAGCAATAAACAAAAACCCTGAGGGAATGAGTAACTGGGTCTGGGAGCTCAGGACCATAGTCTCAGGGGGGACACCAAGTTCAATTGGCATAACATAGTCCACAAACAGGGAGCTCTGGTAGCGTAGTGCCTAAGGCACTTGACTGCTAACCGGAAGGCTGGTGGTTCAAACCCACCAGCCACTCCTCGGGAGGAAGGTTGGGCAATCTACTTCTGTAGTGATACCACCTCAGAAACCCAAGGAAGGGTTGCTATGAGTCCGGTGCGACTCGATGGCACATAACAACAACAATTCACAAAGACAGTATTTTACCTCCTACTTAGGTGAGTAGCAACTGGATCCTTAAAAACTTGTGAGCGGCCATCTAAGGTGCAACTATTTGTCTCTCCCCATCCTGAGCAAAGAAGAGTGAAGTGAATCAAAGACAAAAGGAAACAATTGGTCCAACGGACTAGTGGACCACGTGAACCTCAGCCTCTACAACCCTGAGACCAGAAAAACTAGATAGTGCCTGGCTAGCTCTGCTGACTGCTCTGAAACGGATCTCAATAGGAGGTCCCAGATAGAGTGGGAGAAAAATGTGGAACAAAATTCAAAATCATAAAAAAGACTTGCTTGTCTGATGGAGACTGGTGGAATCCCTGAGACTATGGCTCTTAGATATTCTTCAGGCCTAGAACTGAACTCACCCCCAATATTCATCCAAAAGATAGGTCTATTAAGTGAACAATAACACCAGGGAGATACATACTCATTAGAACAATCAACCATATGAGGTGAAAAGGGCAGCATTTGCCTAGGGATAAAGCTCAGTAGACAGGAAGGGATAGGAAAGAAACATGAATAGAAACAATAAAAACAGGGAGGAATGGAAAGAGTGCGATTACATTGTGGGGATTTCACTAAATGTCACAAAACAAAATGTGTGTCAATTGCTAGAAGGAAAATAATTTTGCTCTGTAAACTTTCACCCAAATTACAATAAAAATTTGAAGAAGAAGTAAAAAAAAAAGCCTGTTATGCTGTCTCCCAATCCTATCTTGGAATGGCTTGCAAAATATGGTGGGGTAATAAAGAAAAGTCGATTTGACTCATAGTGACTCCTCCTTGGATTTCTGAGATAGTATCTGTACGGAAGTAGATTGCCTAATCTTCCTTCTGAGGAGTGGCTGGTGGGTTTGAACTACCAGCCTTCTGGTTAGCAGTCAAATGCCTTAGGCACTGTACCACCAGAGCTCCTAAAGAAGGGACACAGCTGAAATCAATTTGTTGTTGTTGTTGTTATGTGCCGTCGAGTCGGCCCCGACTCATAGCGACCCCTCCTTGGGTTTCCGAGGCAGTATCACTACGGAAGTAGGATTGCCCAACCTTCCTTCCGAGGAGTGGCTGGTGGGTTTGAACCGCCAGCCGTCTGGTTAGCAGGCAAGTGTCTTAGCCACTATGCTACCAGAAATCAATTAGGAGGGGATTATTCCATGTAAGGAGTGAGGGAGCAGGAGGCTTCTGGCTTGCATTAGGTGAGTGGGAGCTGGCAGGATGGAAGTCAATTCTGTTTTGGACTCATCATATTTGTCGTTCTTTTAGGGAACTGAAATGGACAGGTCCAGTGGCTGTTGATTGTGTCTGCCTGGAGTTTAGGAGGGCTGTTTGTGCCACTGGAATGATTTTGGGCAAAAGTATGATGTGAGTACTAAGGACAATGTTTACCTTCATCCAGATTTTGTCAGGAAATATCCCTGGAAAGAAGCCTTTGATGGCTTGATTTAGGGTTTACCCGGAAGTGGATTTAGATGAGGGCCCTAGAAATGCATGTAACCTCGTTATAGTCTCATCTCTCTCCCTCCTTAGCCTCTTGTGGTATGTTTAATATGGATTTTAGGCCAGTCATTGACCTCTGGGTCCTGGGAACACATTCCAGCCTTTGCTGTCTGTACAACCCTGAAAAATCTTGACTGAGCTTATGTTAACAGTGCTCTTTAAAATTGTACTAGGTCATAGAATCCAATGAAGATCACTGGACCAGAAGCTTGGCTCCTTTGCAAAGAACTTGAGGAGAACCTGTGGTCATTTCCTAGTTTTAAGCCTCCAGGCTGATCCAGCCTGAGCATCTGCCTGAGATTCTGGGAGAGACAGAGTGGTAGGGCATTGGAATGCCGAGAAAAAGTTCTAGAGAAGGTATTTGCACTTGTCCTCTCATTTAAGGAACGGTTTTAAACGTTACAATTGTCAGTGTCTTAGTTATCTGGTGTTGCTATAACATAAATACCACAAGTGAGTGTCTTTAAAAAACAGACATTTGTTTTCTCACTTTTCCTGAAGGCTAAAAGTCCAAATCAGGGTCTTGACTGTGTCAATTCCTTCCTTATAAGTAGCCCTGATGTTCCTCAGATCCTTGGCATCTGTCTTCCCCTGTATGTGTGTGTCTCTCTGTCTAATCTGTTCTTTTTATAACTCAGAAATCATTACACTGAGAACCCGCCCTACTCAGGTGTGAGTTCATCAACATAACAGAAAAAAACCCTATTTTCAAACAGGATCACATTCATAGGTACAAGAGTTAGGCTTTCAAGACATATTTTTTTGGGGTACACAATTCAATTTATAACAATGTGTATTATAATCAGTTTATTATTTTTAATGACAATACAAAATGTGTATCAAGTCTCTCCCTTCTTTCCTGAGCTTCCAAGTTTATCCTTTAAAGGTAAGAGATATGTAAAATGTATGTATCTGTATATAGGAAGAAGGCAGTGTGATGGGAGTGGGGATGAGGTAAGGGCAAAGTTTATAGCAAGTGAAAAGAATTAAAAAAAGAGAGAGAAAGAGAGAGAGAGAGAGGCAGAGAAAGAACTACTGAAAAGGTAAATCGTATCTAAGTGAATAATGATAATTTACTTGAGGAAAGGGCAGCAGGCGTCAGTTGATATCTACATTGTCTGACTATGAAAGGAGTAACCTTTCTAGAGAGCAAGGGATTCACACAGGGACAGAGGAAGAAGAGGCATTGTTCTTTGCAGTGCCAGATGGAATGTGGCTTTTATTAAAATAAGAAAGGTCAAAGGACAACAAGCGTGGAAAGTGAGCAGAGCTCTAGTGAAATCACTCATTGTTCCCTGAAGCTGAGGTCTTACCTACTGGCTGCTGATTCCTTCTGCATCCTGTATATAGCACCATAACAGAGCTTGTTTTCTCTATCCCAGCCTATTACATATTTAGGCAGAAATATGCAGCACAAAATCTATTTTTTTTTCACAGCGTGAAGGTGTTTAGGTAAGTCGTAAGCATTCGGTTTAGATAATGAATTCAACTTGATTAAGGACTATGTTCTCACAGACCTTTGTGCTTATACTAAAAAAACCTCACTGCTGTCGAGTCAGATCCCACTCATAGCAACCCCTCCTTGGGTTTCCGAGATGGTATCTCTACGAAAGTAGATTGCCTAACCTTCCTTCCAAGGAGTGGCTGGTGGATTTGAACCGCCAGCCTTCTGGTTAGCAGTCAAATACCTTAGGCACTATTCCACCAAAGCTCCTTTGTGTTTCTGCGGAACTTTTTTTTTTTTTTATTGTGTTTGGGTGAAAATTTACAGAGCAAATTCACTTTCCATACAGCAGTTCACATACACTTCGTCTCATGACATTGACCACAATTCACCCCAATACAACAGCACCGCTCCCACTTCCTCCTGATAGTCATCTCTTCCCTGTGTCCATCCCTCCATGCACCCCTGATCCCTGAGCTGTCTCCCTGTGCATAAACTGCCCTTCTTTCTCCCATGATTGTTCTCTCCAAAGAGTATATCTACCTCAGGTAAATCTTCAACTCCTATGCCTGTCTTTTACTTGGCTGGAAGCCACAGGTGTGGGTTCAATTCCAGACCTGAAGGGGAGCTAGATGGTCTCAGTGGTTCCAGCAGGCTCTATCAGACCAGCAAACTTCGTCCCCTTTTTTTCCAAATGATTTTGAGTTTTGTTCCACACTGTTCTTCCCCCTATCCAGGATCTCCTACATAGATCCCCCTCTGAGTAGTTGACAGTGGTAGCTGGGCACCATCTGTTCTTCTGGTCTCATAGTTGTATAGGTTGCAGATTGCATGGTGTACCAGTAGCTAGGACTAATTGTTTCCATGAATCTTTGGTTTTCTTCATTCTTCTTTGATTCTTCTCTGGATGAGGAGAGACCCATCATTGCATCTAGATGGCTGCTTGCAAGTTTTTAAGATCCCAGTAGCTACTTGCCAAAGTAGGAGGTGGACAATATTTTGTGTAGTATATTATGCCAATTGAGCTTGATATCCCCTGCAACTACAGTCCCAAGCCCACAGGTTCAACTACTCAGTCCGTCTGGGTAGCTGGCTGTGACCAAGAAGTGACTACAACTTTGTCCCTTGTCAGCTCTACTATACACCTGGGAATTCAGATCATACAAATACACTTATAGGACCATTGTCTGCCAACCCTATACATGGTGTTGGGTACACTTCCCGCTTCACAGACACACCTAATACTTCAGTCTGTCCACCCATCTATTCACCCATATACCCATGTTTGCCTTCACTGACAACGCAGTACTATATGTGCAAAGGGTTCATCTTTGTTGTCTGTACTGACCTATACATCTCTATGTCTTCCTCTTCCTCAATGCCACCATGTTGATCACACACATTTGGTACATTGCCCTTCTCTTCATCCAAATCAATACTTATCTCTACCTACCTAACAGTGTTCACTCTCCTCCCCTCCCACCCCTAGTAACCAACAAAGAAAATTTCTTTCCATAGACAAAACATTTCTAGACTTTTACAATAATGGACTAATACAATATTATTTTACAATAATGGACTAATCCTTTTGTGATTGACTTATTTCACTCAGCATAATGTCCTCCAAGTTCATCCATGTTATGTGGTGTTTTGCAGATTCTAGATTATTCTTTAGGGTTGCATAGTATTCCATTGTGTGTATGTACCAAAGTTTGGTTATCCATTCCTCAGTTGATAGACATCTAGCTTGTTTCCATCTTTTGGCTATTGTAAATAGTGCTGCGATGAACATGGGTATGCATATGTGTGTTCTTGTCATGGCTCTTACTTCTTTACTTCTTTAGGATATATACCTAGTAATGGAATGGCTGGGTCAAAGTATATTTCTAATTCCAACTTTTGAAGGACTTGCCATACTGCTTTCCACAGTAGTTGTACCATTTTACAGTCCTACCAGCAGTGTATGAGAGTCCCAATCTCTCCACATCCTTGCCAACATTTGTTATTTTCTGTCTTGTTGAACTTTTCTACTAGAGCTGGGGCAAGATATTATCTCATTGTTGTTTTGATTTGCACCTCTCTAATGGCTAGTGCTCTGGTAGCATAGTGCCTAAGGCAGGCTGTTCAAACTCACCAGCCACTCCTTGGAAGGAAGATGGGACAGTCTACTGCCATAGTGATACTGCCTCGGAAACCCAAGGAGGGGTCGCTATGAGTCGGGTCTGACTTGACAGCACATAACAGCAACAACAACAATGGCTAGTAATCATGAGCATTTCTCCATGTTTATTGGCCACCTGAATATTTTCCTTGGTGAAGTGTCTATTCATGTCTTTTGACCATTTTTTAATTGGAGTATTTGTCTTTTTGTTATTGATGTATTGGAGTTTTTAAATAAATTCTAGAGATAAGTCCCTTGTCAGATATGTCATTGCTAATTATTTTTTCCCAATCTGTAGGTTCTCTTTGGACTCTTGGAGAAGTCTTTGGAAGCACATAAAAATTAGATTTTTAGAAGGTCCCATTCATCTAGTTCCTCTTCTGCTGCTGGTGCACTTTGGGTTATATTTGATAGTCTATTTATGCCATATATTAGAGCCCCTAAATTTGCCCCTAGTTTTTCCTTGAGTAACTCTATAGTTTTAGGTTTCACATTTAAGTTTTTGATACATCTGGAGTTAGTTTTTGTGCATGGTTTGAGGTACAGATCTTGTTTCATTTTTCTGCAAAAGGATATCCAGTTTTGCCAGCACCATTTATTAAACAAACATTCTCTTCCCCATTTAATGGATTT
>NW_006921682.1:2162224-2166035 GCF_000298275.1 Orycteropus afer afer | reverse complement strand
TTAGTTCCAGTAGATTTTTGACTGAGTCTCTTGGCTTTTCTAGGTATAGGATCATATCATCAGCAAATAGGGATAGTTTGACTTCTTCCTTACCAATCTGGATGCCTTTGATTTCCCTTTCTTGCCTTATGACCCTGCCTAGGACGTCCAGTACAATGTTGAATAGAAGTGGTGATAGAGGGCATCCTTGTCTGGTTCTTGTTCACAAGAGGAATGGTTTCAGTCTCTCTCCATTGAGTACAATGTTGGCTGTTGGTTTTGCATATATGCCCTTTATTATGTTGAGGAATGTCCCTTCTATTCCCATTTTGCAGAGAGTTTTAATAAGGAATGGGTGTTGGATTTTATCAAATGCCTTTTCTGCATCAATTGAAATGATTGTGTGGTTCTTCTCCTTTATTTTATTTATGTGGTGGATGACATTGATTGTCTTTCTAATGTTGAACCATCCTTGCATACCTGATATAAACCCCAGTTGGTCATAATGAATGATTTTCTTGATACATTGTTAGAGTCTATTGGCTAGGATTTTGTTGAAGATTTTTGCATCTCTATTTATGAGGGATATTGGTCTGTAGTTTTCCTTTTGAGTGATGTCTTTGCCTGGTTTTGGTATCAAGGTTATGCTTGCTCCATAAAATGAGTTAGGGAGGATTCCATCCTTTTCTGTGTTTTGGAATAGTTTGAGTAGGATTGGTGTCAATTCTTCTCTGAATGTTTGGTAGAATTCTCTGGTGAAACCGCCTGGGCCTGGACTTTTTTTTTTGGCAATTTTTTGATGACCTGTTCAACTTTTTCTTTTGTTATGGATCTGGTCAACTTTTCCACATCAGTCTGTGTTAGTTTAGATAAGTGGTGTGTTTCTAGAAATCTATCCCTTTCTTCCAGATTTTCAAATTTGTTGGAGTACAGTTCTTCATAGTATCCTGGTATTATTCTTTTTATTTCAGTTGGTTCTATTGTGATGTCACCCATTTCATTTCTTTTTCGTGTTATTTGTATTCTCTCCCTCTTTTCCTATGTTAAATTTGCCACCAGTTTGTCAATTTTATTGATCTTTTCAAAAAACCAACTCTATACATCTTGTTTTATAGAAGAGTGCTCTGTGCACCAGTCTTATTAGTGGCCAAGGAATGGCAGCTCCTTCATGTGTGTGTGCTGTAAGGACTCAGTTCTCGTCTCTCTCTTGAAGTTCCTTTCTCAACAAAAACGGTTGTAGAGTGAGAGACAGTCCCTTCAATTACTTGTTTTCTCCTGAAAATAAGCCAGATACTTTAAGGTTTTCATTTTTGATCATTGTGGAAAATCAATCAGAGATAGCAAACATGTGGACATTGAAGAGGTAATTAAGTTTCCAGAACCTGAAAAAGCCTTACCATCTTGGTCAGGCCCAGTTTGCCCTCTCCGTGATCCCTGACTTTTGCCTTTAATTAGAGCTTTATCCTGAACAGCCCAGGACATTCCATTCCACCTATGATCTGGTCCAAATTCTGTCCACCTCCTGAGAGATGGTTTCATCATTTTTTACTTTTTTCTTCTATATATTTAAACTTTTTTTACTCTATTGGCTTTCCCTTCTGAATATGGATGTGTCAGAGTCTCTTTCAAGTGGAAACACTAAACAACTTGCCCTTGACTATGCTGCCTTCTTCTGGTTGTTTTCAGAACTCTTACTAAACATTTCAAAAACAAAAACCAACTCACTGCTGTGGAGTCAATTCTGACTGACAGTGACCCCTCCTTGGATTCCTGAGGCAGTATATCTAACGAAATAGATTGCCCAATCTTCCAATCTTCCTTCCGAGGAGTGGCTGATGTGTTTGAATCACCAGCCTTCTGGTAAGCAGTCAAATGCCTTAGATACTATGTCACCAGAGATCCTCAGTGAACATTTATGGCCCAATGTTTTGAAAAAGTTGATAATTCACTGTTACCAGTTGTGGTGGGCAAAATTATAAAGATGTTCTCTCCTCCTTAAGATTCCTGTCCCCTGATTTTTATTTTCTCTTTTGTAAACAATGCATTTTGTTTATTTTTGTTGTTCACAAAATCACAGCAAAATCATTTTTTCAACCAAACACTAATCTAGGTTCTGCTGTAAAGGGACTTTACAGATAGAATTAAGGTTACTATTCAGATGAATTGAAAATAAGAGTATTATCTTGGATTATCTGGGTGGGCCCAATGTGATCACAAGAGCTGTTAGAGGCAGAAGAAGAAGGCAGGACAAAGGAACCAAAAAGAGAGGACAGAGAAATTTGAAACATGATAAAGCCCAATCTTCCATTGCTGGCTTTGAAGATTAGGGAAGGTATGTAGGTAGTCTCTTGAAGCTGAGAATGACCCCTGGCTGATAGTTAGTCATCAGCTTCATGGAATTGAATTCTTCTAATAACATGTATGAGCTACTTCTTCCCCAGAGTATCTCTGTAAGACAGATGACATCTTGATTTAAGCCTGTGGACATCTTGATTTAGCCCAATGAGACCTGAAGTAGAGAATATAGCTGAACCCACTGGACTTCTAACATAAAGCACTGTGAGATAATAAATATGTGTTGTTTTAAGCTGCTAAAATAGTGGGAATTTGTTATGACAGTGTGTTGTTGTTGTAGTTAGGTACCGTCAATCTTCTCTGACTCATAGTGACCCTATGCAGAGCAGAATGAAACACTGCCCAGTCCTGTGCCAGCTCTGCGACCCCTGCTATACTTGAGCACATCCCTGCAGCCACCGTAGTAATCCATCTTGTTGAGAGCCTTCCTCTCTTTCGTCAGCCCTCCATCTTACGGAACATGACACTGGCTTCTCTTTCCTCTGCTTTCCTGGCTGGTGGGGGTGGGCATGGGTCCCTCCCCTTATCTGGATCCCTGGCTGCTTCTCTTCTCTGTTGTCCCCTTACCAAGCATTATGACAGAGCAGAGCAGCAGCCAGGGATCCAGGTAAGGGGAGGAAACCAAGCCCCACCCCCACCAGCCAGGAAAGTGGGGTAAAGAAAAGCCAGGGGTCTACAGAGCAGAACAGCGCTAGGGATCCAGGTAAGGGGAGGGCAGAGAGTTTTCAAACAGCTAAGTGAGACAAACTTGTCTGTCAGTTTGTCGTACTCTTGTGGCTTGCATGTTGCTGTGAGGCTTCAGGCCATGCCACTGGTGTTTCAAGTGCCAGCAGGGTTGCACATGGTGCACAGGTTTCAATGCAACTTATAGACTGAGATAGACTAGGAAGAAGGAGGAGGTTATCTACTCAAAGAATTGGGCAGGGAAAATGTTATGAATAGCAGAGAAACACTGTATGATACATTACTGTACAACTTTATGAATAGCCTAGAAACATTACCCAATACAGTGGAGGAGGATGAGCCCCTTAGGTCAGAAGGCTTTCACAATCCAACTAGGAAAGAGCTGTATCATCAAAGTAGGACCAACCTTAATGATATGGATAAAGTAAAGCTTTCAAGACCTCCATTTGCTGATGTGGCACAACTCAAATTGAGGAGAAACTGCTGCAAACATCCATTAAAAATTGGAACATGGAATGTGCAAAGTATGAATCTAGGAAAATTGGTAGTTGTCAAAAGTGAAATGGAAAGCATAAAGATTGATATCCTAGGCATTACTGAGCTGAAATGGACCAGTTTTGGCCATTTTGAATCCAATAACCATATGATCTACCATGCTGGGAATGACAATTGGAAGAGGAATGGCGTGGCATTCATAATCACAAAGGATGTTTCAAGATCTGTCCTGAAGTACAATGCTGTCAGTGATAGGATAATATCCATACACCTACAAGGAAGACCAGTTAACATGACT
>NW_006921682.1:2148693-2160939 GCF_000298275.1 Orycteropus afer afer | reverse complement strand
ATGCATGCTGAACAAATAATCCGAGAAGCTGGACTATATGAAGAAGAATGTGGTATCAGGATTGGAGGAAGAATCATTAACAACCTGCAATACACTGACAACACAACTTTGCTTGCTGAAAGTGAAGATGACTTGAAGCACTTACTGATGAAGATTGAAGAATACAGTCTGCAGCATGGATTACATCTCAATATAAAGAAAACAAAATTTCTCAGAACTGGACCTATAAGCAGCATCACAATAAATGGAAAAAAGATCGAAGTTGTCAAAGACTTCACATTGCTTGGTTCTACAATCGATGCAGCAGTCAGGACATCAGACAATGTATAGCACTGGGCAAGTTGGCTGCAAAGTACCTCTTTCAAGTGCTGAGGAGCACATATGTCTCCTTGAGGACTAAGGTATGCCTGACACAAGCCATGATATTCCCTGTCGCCTCATATGCATGTGAGAGCTGGACAATGAATAAGGAAGACCGAAGAAGAGTTCATGCTTTTGAGTTGTGGTGCTGATGAAGAATGGTGAAAGCACTTCCTTCTACTGGAGCTCTGGTGGTGTAGTGCCTTAAGGCATTTGACTGCTAACCAGAAGGCTGGCAGTTCAAACCCAGCCTTCCTTCCACTGGAAGGAAGGTTGGGCAATCTACTTCCATAGTGATACTGCCTCGGCAACCCAAGGAGGGGTCGCTATGAGTCAGGGCTAACTCAGTGGCACACAGCAACAAAAACAACAATTTTGGTCATGTTGTCAGAAGGGCCTGAAGGATATTCTTGGTCAGGATAGAAAGGGAAGACCTTCCATGAAATGGATTGACACAATGGCTGCAATGATGGGCGCAAGCATAGCAAACGTGAGGATGACACAGGACTCGGTGGTGTTTCGTTCTGTTGTACATATGGTCACTATGAGTTGGAGCTGACTCAATGGCACCTAACAATGACATATATATTTATGTATATGCTTTCCTGGTTTTGTTCCTGTAGAGAATCCAGCCTACTACAATAGTAGAAAATGGGCACAATATCAGGCTTTTCTCATAAAAAAAAGTACAAATTATGCCTTTGGTGCTCTTGAGTGGGAAGAGAGAAAGCCTCACAAGGCATCAAATGGGTATGGATTTTGGAATTGGATGAAGCTGTGTTTGAATTCTGGCTGTGTCATTTGTAACCATGGATCATGGACATGTTTTTAACCTATTTGAACTTTGATTTTTTTATCAGTAAAAGTAGAGTTATTAAAATTCACCTTTTAGATATTTGTAAGGAGAAAATAAGAAAATATAAAATGGGAGTTCTGGTTTAAAGCTTGGGAGCTCTGGTAGCATATTGCCTAAGGCACTTGATTGCTTATCAGAAGGCTGGCGGTTCAAACCCACCAGCCACTCCTCAGAAGGAAGATAGGGCAATCTACTTCCATAGTGATACTGCCTCGGAAACCCAAGGAGGGGTCGCTATGAGTTGGGTCCGACTCGACGGCACATAAAAACAACAACAACATATAGAAAAAAAACAACAAATAATTCTATGTTTAATTCCTCTTCCTTACTCTCTCTCTTTGTTCTATTTCTCTTTTCTTCCCCTTTTCTATCCCAAACAGACATCATACTGGATACAAAGTTGAGAGTTTTTATCTCAGCCCCATCACTTACTACCTATTATTTTTAAAATTGTACTTTTAAATTATATAAGCTTTTTTTTCATTTAATTCCTTGAGCTACATTTCTTTGTTTTTCTCCCAGCTTTTAACATAGTTACACACAGAGTTAATTCAGTAACATTTATTCATACAGGAAATATCAATTGGGCCCTTATGGTTTTCAGCTAAAGAGATTCTTCTGGAAGAGAATTTCTGTGATGGGGGAGGGCCAATGAAATCCCGGGTTGAGGCTGCAGCTGCTGACCTGGCTGATCAGGACCAGCTCAGAGCCATCTGCTTGGCCAGCATTTGATTGGTTGGACATAGAAAGGAATGAAAACCAATCAAGAAAGATGACCTTTCCTAGAATTAAGCAATTTGCAAGCAGCTGCAGAGATCCTGAGACCCCCCCCAGTAAGAGCAAGCAGATTTGCCTGGCTTTTATGTTGGACTCACATCAAACTTGTTAATGTCAATAAGAAAGAAATTGAGCTTGTCTTTGTTGCAAGCCTAATGAAACCTTTGCTGGTTGCACTAAATTTCTCCCTTTGATTTCCCACTCTTTGCATTTTTCTATTTCCTTTATTTATTGTCTTTCTTGGCAGTGGCTCTCTTACTCTTTATTTTCAAACAAGGCAGGGGGATGGAGATGAGAAAGAAAAGTTTAGAAACCAAGAAAAACTTTTAAGCATTTTGCCTTTCTCCAAGGTGAGTGTTCAGATTCTCCCTAATCCAAATCTGGGAAAACTGTGCCATAGTCTGATGGGTGGTGAGGTGAAGGTGAGTGTTTTGTCCTCTAGTGCTGCTATAACAGAAATACCACAAGTAAATGGCTTTAACAAACAAAAATTTATTCTCTTACAGTTTAGGAGGCTAGAAGTCCAAATTCAGAGTGCTGCTCTAAGGGAAGACTAGGTTAGAAGTTCAGTGCACTCTGAACTCAGATCTCTAGCCTAGTCTTCCCCTGAAGCTGGAAATCTGAATTCAGACTTCTAGCTTCCTAAACTGTAAGAGAATACAGTTCTGCTTGTTAAAGCCATCTATTTGTGGTATTTCAGTTATAGCAGCACTAGAGGACTAAGACAATATTATATAGTGTTTAGAAACAAAAGACTGGATATGTACATAATGGGAGCTCTGGTGGTGTAGTGCCTTAGGCATTTGACTGCTAACCAGAAGGCTGGCGGTTCAAACCCAGCAGCCACTCCTTGGAAGGAAGATTGGGCAATCTACTTCTGTAGAGGTATCGCCTCGGAAACCCAAGGAGGGGTCACTAAGAGGTGGATGGATTTGACAGCATTATATATAATGCAACATAGACAGAATTTACAGACAGGTGCTGAGTGAGGAAGTAAAAAACATGATGAGACTTAGACACACAACACCATCTCTCTAAACACATGCACACATATCCACAATATATGTTTTCCCAATGCATATTCAGACAAGTATGTAGATCAAACATTTTAGTATATTTGATATGTAGGAAAGTGAATGGAGTGGGAATTGGAAATAAAAGTGAATATCAACTGAAAAATAGAGGGTTGGTACAGATAATTATGATACGTGCCATGAACTGAGGAGTATGGTTAACTTAACCCTTGACCTTTAATGTAGTCTAAAATGAAAAAAAAAAAAGGTATATTTTTCATGTTACAGATGTTCAGTGTTGATAAAGTATATTCTCAGTGGTTAATAGGTACTTTTGGAGTGATCAAACATTTCGAAATGAGTGACCTTTTCATTTGTTTGATGAATAAAGGGAATATTATCAAAACAGCAATCTAGGCCATGATGCAAACAAAAACAAAAAACCAAAAAAAAAAAATCAAATTTGTATTCTATTTTATAGATAAAAAATTAGGATAACAGTTTTATTGCAAAAATACTATAGAGGAAAAACCTAGAAAAAACAAACTTGATGTTTTTTTAAGTAACAAGATACACTGATTCACTTATATGCAAAATAATAAAACAAAGTCAGTGCAGTCATGTAAATTAACTGTCACAATGTAGGTAGTTTAAATCTTCTTGCAAAAATTGTTCATGACTTCAGTGAAATAGTGAAATTTTCTATAACAAAAATTTTAACAAATGAAGTTTCCTGTAACTAATATTCATAGTATCAAAACTATAAATCAACAGGCCTTAGGACTATTAAAACAAATTTTTCAATATTACAGAAATGCTTTGCAATTCTCAGCAAATATTCTTAGACAGAAACTCGAGTTTATGCTTAAGAAGATACAGAATAACTATACATTTCACTTAAATTTTATGGTAAATTGTACATAAATGTTCACTAAGCTTTTTCTCAACTCTAACAAGATGGAATGTCTAGTTGAATACTTTGTCTTCTCAAAGCTCCCATGTCACAGTTTTCCAATTCTTTTCAAGGGTCTTCATTAAACTACTAATTAGATTTTGTAGCCTTTGGCTTCAGTTACATTTTCTTGTCAAGGCTGAGTTTAAAAAGTATGGGGCATTCCTGAAGGAGAAATGTCTTTAGTGGGCTGTGATTTATCTGGTGGGGGCTTTGAGTCTGCCAGTTAGCATGACTGCGATGTAAAATCATGGAATTTTACATCTCTGCTTGACTGGCATGGGGGAACTAGGTTACTAAACCAAGTCTAAGTGCTCTGTGGGCAAGGATTCTGCTTCCTTTTCTCTGTCTTCCCCACATGAAATGCAGATGTATAATAAATGCTAAATATGTACTGAAATTGTTTCTCTTGCCCTCATTCAACCCAGCAGCAAAACCAGAAAGAATGTGGATTGCAAGTGTTGTGGTTACCTAGTACGCTTTGACAAGAATATACCACAAATGGAATAGCTTGAACAAACAAGAATTTATTCTCTTACAGTGTTGGAGGCTTTAAGTCTGAGTTCAAAGTGCCAGGCTCTAGGGGCTGGGTGAAAGCTCCTCAGCCTTGAGCTTCAGCTCTGCCTCCTGCTCCTGGCCCACTGAAGCTGCAGGCTTTTCTTCCCTTAGACAGCTGCTAGCTGATGAGGCTGACAGGTAAAACGGCACAGTCCTGATATTACCAAACCAAACGGCAGGCCATTAATTCAAGTCCATTACAAGTCCCAAGATCCAGAGAGCATGGCAGGCTGCTGAACAATGATTGGCTACATGCAGGGTTCAAGCGTGCGATTAGCTAGAGACTATTCCCCAAGGCTTCTCCTTATATACAGGAAACAGACCACATTCCTAAGGCATCTACTCAGCTGCTTACAGTAGATTGCGCCATGAAGTTGATTACTAGTCTCATCATGGGGAATACAACATCCAGCTGCCCAGCCACTCAACCAGGCCCAGCCAGTCGACCCACGAACTCACCTACCACAGCAAGAAAATCATGTTACAACTTATGGCCCAGATCCACACCTCATCCTTTATATTTTTTTGTTAATGCTGTTGTTGTTTGAAGTATTTTTGTATGCTAGAGCGTCCTGGAGATTCCATGGTTAAAGCTCAGAGTACATGATTTTATTTTATTGACATAACTAATTAACTCACTCCTTGGGTTTCTGAGGTGGTATCTCGAAGGAAGTAGATTGCCCAGTCTTCCTTCCAAAGAGTGACTGGTGGGTTTGAACCATCAGGCTTCTAGTTAGCAGTCAAATGCCTTAGGCACTATGCCACCAGAGCGCCTTTTATTGACATAAGCAACCAATGTACCTCATGCATAGCTACCACCTGTCTGTCAGTGGAGGCTTGTGTGTTGTTAGGATTGTGAACAGGATTCAGAGGAACTGCCAGACTAAGACAAACTTTGAATAAAGGCCTGGCGACTTGCTTGTGAAAATCGACAAATGGAAAACCCTATGGTTCACAACAATCCAACTAGGCAATGTTTTGTTCTATTGTACATGAAGTCACTGAAGGCAAACTCTATGGCAGCTAACAACAACAACAAGAGCATCCTTATCTATTTCAAGTTAGTGAGAAAATAGTAACGTGACAAAGGAAACTAAAACGCTAATATACCAGTAAATATTAATCTCTGTGCTTATGAGAGAAAATTCACTTTATTATTTCAGTAAGAGTTGCTATCTTATTGTTCCCTCCTGGAGTTGTATGGAAAAGTCATCTGGCAAAGGATTCTTGAACATAGCTTTCCTATTAGAGTTTGGGTCTTTTTTGTTTTACAGGTTGCTTTGATTGGATGTTGTTGTTGTTGTTGTATGCCATCGAGTCGGACCCGACTCATAGCGACCCATCCTTGGGTTTCCAAGGCAGTATCACTACGGAAGTAGATTGCCCCATCTTCCTTCTGAGGAGTGACTGGTGGGTTTGAACCGCCAGACTTCTGGTTAGCAGTCAAGTGCCTTAGCCACTAAGTCTAAATGGGACCATGTTGACGTATAGGGACAATCTGCTTTTAAGCATGGAACCTCACAGAAAGAGTTATGGAACTCATAGAAGAGTTAATCCAACACCATGATGGCACCAACCTGATGTTTCATGTCAAGAATGATTTATGTTTTCCCTAAGTGTGTCCACTTTCTTACGTGAGCCACTATGAGGATATAAATGTCTATAGTACTGTGGAAAGAACGCCTGAACTCTGCACCGGGCACTGCTGTCCTCTTCTCTTGTACAAATGGTGTCTATGGACATTTCAGTTGTTCATGTTTACAGACAGACGGAATTTTCTTTCCTTGGGGCAGTCTTACCATTTGTAGGGTGATGGGTATGCATGTTTCCATGGGTGCGGTAGTTAAAAAATGGACCCCCAAAAGATAACCATATCAAAATCCTAGATATTATCTTATTTGGAAAAAGCATCTTTGCAGATGTAATTAAGTTCAGGACCTCAAGATGACATCATTCTGAATTATCTGGGTGGGCCATAAATCCAATGACAAATGTCTGTATAACGAACACAGAGAGGAAGACAGACAAACAGAAGAGAACGCCAGTGAAGATGAAGGCAGAGATCAAATTGAGGTTACCACTAGCCAAGGAATGCTGACAGCCACCAGAAGCTAGAAGAAGCAAGGAAAGATTCTTCCTTAGAGACTGTAAAGGGAGCACTGTCCCTGCTGACACCTTGATTTTAGACTTATGACCTCCAGAATTGTGAAAGGATAAATTTCTGTTGTTTTAAACCACCATGTTTGTCTTAATTTGTTACAGCAAACTAAGGAAATTTATCCACTGGGTGTAGAGCATAAAGAGATGTGGCTGTGTGTGTTTAGGAAACCCGAGGCACAGGCAGAGTAGTTGGTGGCTGATTGTATGATAACGTTTGAAAGCTGTCACTGAACATTTTTCCCTCCTCTGACCCATCTAAATATTCCTCTTATTCATTCAATATTATTCATTTATTCATTGTGGCTAAAATTCTACTTATGTTTTTAAGTTACAGGCTGACAGAAGCCTCTGTTGACATGCAAACACTTAAGGGTGATCTTCTGTAAAGATCACAGCCAAGAAAATCCTACAGGTTTTGTAATCTGCCACATAGGGTCATTATGAGATGAAATCAATTTGAAGTCATTCAATAACATACAACAAAATATATTAAGTAATTAGCCACAGTTACCTAGCTCTCAGTTTATGTGATTTGTCAGAAGAATTAATCAGATCATTAAGGAATGAAAAGCTAGAGCAGTAAGTTTTGATGGAGTGGTGGGTGATAGAGGATGAGAAAGAATCGGAAGACCCAGAATCTAGAATGTATACTAGTCTCTGTTGAGTAGTTCTATTGAATATTTCAAAACTGTGACTTGGACAACCAAAGCTCATCAAAGGTTGTGGATGTGGAAAGCAGGAAGAAAGGGAAAATACATTCCCAAAATGATTTTAAGAATGCTGAAAATCAACTTTGCTTATGATATAAATTTTCTGAGATTTGACTCCATCTTTCATTCACTAAATTGCACTTAGGTCAGTATATGTACATTCTGAGTGTATAAGAGGGTCTGGACAGGTTTATACTTAATTGAGTATATCTCTGTGCCTGTAAATAGGTTTTAAAAATATAATCTTTAAAAATGTATAGTATATGACTCATATATACATATATATACTGGATATGTGTATATTTTATATATATATATATATACACACACTAGATAAGCATATATACATATATGTGTGTGTGTGTGTGTGTGTGTATACATATGGAGATCTGGTGGTACAGTGGTTAAAGTATTTGGCTCTTAACCCAAAAGTCAGTGGTTCGAACCCACCAGCTGCTCTGTGGGAGAAAGATCAGGCAGTCTGCTTCTGTAAGGATTTACAGCCTTGGAAACCCTGAGTGGCAGTTCTGGTCCTATAGGGTCTCTGCAAGTCAGAAATCAACTCTATGACAGTGGGTTGCAATATACATTCTATTTTGAGAGGAGATATGTGTTGTGTGCATATTTATGTCCCCAGAAGAAAAGGGATTTGCTATGTACTTGTTATCTTGTGTCCTTGTGTACAGGCTGTCCTGATAAACGAGGCCTTGGGACTCATCATTATGAATTCTGACATTGCAAGCAGTGTTTCAAGATTAAGTAATTCATTTAGACTAAATAAGAAAGCAGAAAGCCAAGTTGCCTATAATGAGGCAAGTTAGTGAAACATTTAAGTAAAGGAGCAAGTTAGCAAAACAATTGGTGAGTTTAGCTAGGTAGAAGGGTAACCTACTTCCATAATATGCCAAGCTATAAGAATATTAGAGCTATTTACCTAAACATAGCAGCATCAGGCTGATGTCAAGGCACCCATCTGTCTTACTTCCCTTCGAGGAAAGGAAGTCCACTTTCATACTGCAGGTGGCAGCATTGCTGACCACAATCCCTGCTCAGCCACGGTTGGCTGGGCTCTTGTGATAAATCTGCTAAGGCAGAAATGCTTGTTTGCATTACCAGAAACTGTAGCTTTTTAGAATTTCATTAAGAGAAAGGCCACTCTTACTGCTATAACAACCATTTTACATTTTTGCTATGTCTCCAGAGCAGGCAAATACAATAGTAGTGTTACAAGTTCCTGGGTGGCTATTTCAAAAACAGAAGCAAGAATTTGTTACATCCACTACTTTTAATTATATTTACAAAGAAAATTAGTAGTCAAATCTTGGTGAGATTACAGACTGGAAATATTCATTGTGTGGGCAATAACCATGCTCTTAGTTTTCAGGTTGGTGAAGTTGTTGTTATATTTTATATCTTTAACTCTGAGTATGCATTCAATAATGGCTCATTAAACAATAACTAATAACTAGCAAGTTTCTATCATGTTTTGAGTTTTGTGAGAATATATAAATTCTTAGATTATGAGTTTCTCGGGAGCAGTAATTGTATCTTAATTATAATTTATTTCTAGTACTGCTAGAATACATATAAAATAATAATAATAATAAGGAAACTATTACAGTCGTGTCAATTCCAACTCATAGTGTCTCTACAGGAGAGAGTCGAACTGCCTTGTAAAGTTTCTAAAGCTGTAATCTTTACGAGAGGCTGCCACATCTTTCTCCCGAGGAGTGGCTGATGAGTTCAAACCTCTAAGCTTTCCTTTAGCAGTTGAGCACTTAACCACTATATCACCAGGGCTCCTAAAAATAGCATAGGTAACATTTAGTGAGTCCTTACTATGTACTGGGAGCTCTGGTGGCATAGTGCCTAAGGCATGTGACTGCTAACCAGAAAGCTGGTGGTTCAAACCCACCAGCCACTCCTTGAAAGGAAGATTGGGCAATCTGCTTTCATAGTGATACCCATCAGAAACCCAAGAAGGGGTCACTATGAGTCAGATCCAACTTGATGGTAGTGAGTTTTTTTTTTTTTTTTTTTTGGTTTTACTATGTGCTAGGCACTGTCCTAAATACTTTACATGTATTAACACATTTTAATTCTCATCAGAATTTTCTGAGGTATGTACTATTATTACTCCTGTTTTAGAGATGAGGAAATTGAGGAACAGGGAGATTAAGTAATCTCTAGCAAAATTTCAGGATATGATATTCTTAGTTTTTAAATAATTTAGTTTTTAGCATCTGAACTCAATAAATAGATTTATTCTTCAGAACTTATGTGTAAGTTCCTGAAAAGTTGATGCAAAGCAACATTTCACCTAATTAAAAAAAAATCATCTTTTGTCATTATATAATGAATTCAATTTGTAGTTAATTAAAATTTCCTGTTTCATTTGAGAGTCTTTAAAATTTGACACTCTTAATGTATTAAAATTGTATTTGTTGAACAAGCAGAGGAGAATATTTGCTTGCACTTTTTGTTGCTAACCATGACCTGTAACAATATATTCCTTTGAAATGCCAAAAGCCCCATGAGGAGAGTTACTTACAAGCAAAACATTTTTAAAATGAAAGAGAAAAGCATCCACACAGGTACCACAACCAGTTGGCAAGACAAAAAGGAAGAAGAATCCTACACTTTGAGACAGAAGACTTGGATTTAAAGAATTTCTTTGCTCTGTGGCCTTGTGGTACAGTGAATTCCTTAGTAAGGCTCTTATAGCCTTAGTCTTTGTGGTGCCTACCAGATGACTGGGTGAAATTAGGTAAATATGAGGTGCTTTGTGGCCTACCAAGGAGACTGGATAGCTTTTTAGTAATGTAAACAAGGTACATGGCACCCTTGTGGGGGTGGGACCATGGAAATAAGTTGTATGAAAACCTCACATGTGGATTGATCAGTTTTGTCATTTTGCTAGGCTTAAAATGAGCCCTCTCAGAGGTGGAAAAGGGAGATATCACTACCAGCAAGACAGTGAGCAGCCAGGAGTAGAGTGCATCCTTGGCACTCGAGAGATCCCTGTGCTGAGATGGCAGCAGATAGACTGGCATGAGAACTGAGAAACTGACTGACACAAGACAGTGTGACAGGCTTGCCAGCCCACAGAGCAAGAAAGCAGAGTGCCTTTGGACAGGAAACTTGCTAGCAGTGTTGGATGCACCTATTGGCAGAGCTAAAAGAACTTTGTGACAGTTGCCTGAGGAGGGGAGAGGCCAGGCTAGGAGGCTGAGGGCCAAAGAGAAGCATGCCTTTGAGTACAGCAGAGAGGAAGTTGTCCAGATTGAAGAATTGTATCCTAAGCAGTTCCTGAACCTGAACTGTAATCTGTAACTTCCCTAATAAACCTTGTACTTGTGAGTATTTTCTGTGAGGTCTGAGTGGCCATTGCAATGAATTATAGAACCCAACAGAGAAGCAGAGAGTGCCAAAGAAGGGATAGTTGGTGTCAGAATTGGTAAAAAGGTTTAGGGTGGCAGCATGTCTGACTTGCCTCATAGTAATCAGCCTTGGGCTGCTGATGGTGATTCTGTCTCCTCTTTGTGAAGTTAGAGGAGATCAGAGGAGGATGCCACCCCCACGAGGTTTTTGCAGGCCTCATGCAAAGTCACTCCATATCTTTGAGCCAGAATTTCTTTATCTTTAGTGGGAATAATAATCCTTTGTGTTTCCTAGAGTTGTTGAATACAATGAATGAGTTAATAGCCAGAAAGCACTTGAGAATATTAAAGATTATAATCATAAAATTATGATCAATACTATTACAACAACTTACATTTATATAAAAAATTACATAGGAAGTCAATTTGTTATGTTGGACTATCTTAATTAATTGAGTCCTACAGGGCAAGGAGTAGTTCTTGTTTAGTTTTTGAACGTTACGTAGAATCACAAACAATAAATTTCTAGGAAAGCTTTTTGATAGTGGTGCCAATGACAGTTGAGATAGTCATGAATAATGTTCCTTAACATACAAGGAGAGTTTTTACTTAGAAAATAGGGACATCTATAATGTAACTATCTCAACTAACTTGACCCAAATGGACACCAGCTATAGCCTTTTAGTAAAAGCCTGGACTACTGAAAAAGCAGTTTCTTTCTTTTTTTTTTATTCTTAAAATTCTTTTGCTCATCCTACCACTCAAAGATCTAGAGCCTACTATTATTAACATTCTGGTACATTCTTCATTCCTGTATCTTTTTTTTTTTTCTTTTAATTTTATTTATTTTGTTGTTGTTGAGAATATACATAGCAAAATATACACCAATTCAACAGTTTCTACATGTACAATTTAGTGACATTGATTATAATCTTCAAGTTGTACAACAGCTCTCACCCTTCTTTTCTAAGTTGTTCCTCCCTCATTGACATAAACTCACTGTACCCTATCTAACCTTTCAAGATGCTATTGTCAATTTGATGCCTTTGGATTTCTGAGGATGTAAATCTTTATGGAATTAGGTTGCCCTATTTTCCTTCTGCAGAGTGGCTGTTGGGTTTGAACCATTGACCTTCTGGTTAGCAGCCAAATGCCTTATCCACTATGCCATGAGAGCTCCTTATACAAACTATTAAAAGTTATTCTGTTTTAAAAGAACTTTTGGGGATATATTTGGTTTAATGTTTAAAGATTATTTCAGGGGAATAGTTTCAGGGTTTCATCCATCCTTCATAGCTCTGAAAAGTCTAGAGTCTATGAGAAGTTTAAATTCTGTTCTACATTTCCCCCCTTTTGATCAGGATTCTTCTATAGAATCTTTGATCAAAATGTTCAATAATGGTAGCTGGGCACCATCCAGTTCTGGCTCAAAGGAGCATGTAATTCATGGAAGCAATTAACCACACATCCTATATCCTTC
>NW_006921682.1:2130392-2145981 GCF_000298275.1 Orycteropus afer afer | reverse complement strand
TACTGCGGTAGAATTGATTCTGACTCATAGCGACCCCTCCTTGGGTTTCTGAGGCAGTGTCTCTACAGAAGTAGATCTCCCAGTCTTCCTTCTGAGGAATGGGTGGTTGGTTTGAACTGCCAGCCTTCTGTTTAGCAGTCAAATGCTTTATGAACCCAGCAATATACAAAAACTAGGAGGTAGACCAGAAGCATTAAACACATTATTGGCCAATTAGTTTAAGTTGTTCTCATGAAACCATGACCATAAATCTCCAAATCAAGAAACAAATCCCATGAGGTGTTGGTTGTACATAAGCAGCCTCAGCAACTACTCCTATTTTTTTTTTTTTTTGGTCATTGTTGTAAATATATCTATCACATAATATTTGCCAATTCAACTTTTTACAGATATGCAACTTATTGATAGGAATTACAGTAATCATCTGTGAAACCCTATCCTTTATGTGATTTTTCCATCACCTTTAACCTCTCCTTTCCCCTTTCCTCTTGTCCCTGGTAACTACTAATAAACTTTGATCTGAATATATTTGCCTTTTCTTGTGTTTTTATATAAATGAGGTCATACAGTATTTGTCCTTTTATGGTTGATTTATTTCACTCAGCATAATATCTTCAAGCTCCATCCACACTGCAGCATGTATCAGAACTTCCATATATATATAACAAAGCTGAGCTCAAATTGTACATGGAATTTTTTATCCTACTTTTTACACTTAAAATCACATTATAGGCATTTTCCTATGCCTTTTACTCTCCATAAAATCATATTAATGGCTTCATACTATTATGTTGTTTGGATGATATTAATTAATTTATCAAATTGCCTAATGCTGGACTTTTTAATATTACTCATTTTTTAACATTAATATCAAGATTTTGCAGCCTCCACTGTGGAACTACTGGTCCAGACCCAACTTTGTTTCTCTGTTAGGAGAACAAGCCAGTCTTTGCGTATCGAAGAGCTATGGCTCCACTAAGAATTTTCCGTCAACACAGAAGTGCCAAGGAGGATGTGGTGATCTCTCTAAGATGCATCAGGGTCTTCATGGACCCTCTGAAATATCTGTAACCATGTCAGTCCCCCAGGGTTCTTTTGTGAAGATGGTTGCAGCATGTTCTATTCCTCTTTCCTCTTTTTAAACCCATCACCAGGCTGTCATTTCAGCAACAACTTAACAAATGAAAATCCTCCTCTGAGTCAATAGTAATTATAGGAATTTATCACAATTGCCAATCAAGGTGTACAGAAGAGACTCATCTTTCTTGTTACATTAGCTTTCAGTGCACGCAAACAGTGAGTTATCTTTAGGAAATCAATTGCAGGGAAATTACAGCTTTCATGGAGTGATATAACCTTGCCAACCATCTTGTTATACATAATTCCTCTACCAAGACATTCAGCTGGGCTCATATGGCTTATATTTAGGGATTGTATTTCAATGAGGTAAGTGTGGAAAAGTCAACTTCTAAAGGCCCAGGAAGGAGGCAAAGGCAAGGACTTTGGAAACATTACAAGACACTTGCAGCCAATTAAACCAGCATTCTGCAAGACATGAGTAGGCTGGGGTTTGTCAGTTCAAAAGCCACTGTTCCAATGGGTTTGTGGGAAACAGTTATATACTGGTGGTAGATGTTACTGACTATACTTTACACATCTAAACTAGAAGAAGTTTTAGTTTAGGAGGATACTTTAAGTAATTACTGAGCTCTTTACAGAAGCAGTAACATAGTTGTGAATTCAGACAGAGAGATGATTTAAGACTTATCATGAAACTATTATCAAAGCATCTCTAAGGCTAGAGGTTTTTATGAAAAGCCTTGGTGATATGGAGGGTGTGGTAGATAAGATTGTGTGGCAACTAGGCTTGGCTGTAGTTTTGATTGCTTGGCAGCAAGATGTAGTTATTACCCATGATAAGATTGTAATCACCTCCATAGTGGAATCTGCTGTGAGCAGCTAAGTAGTTGCCTTCAAAGTGTGGCCTGCTTCCAAGTATATACGGAGAAGCTTAGAGGAAGGTCTAGCTTTTGGCAATCTAGACCCTGCATTTGGCAGAGTCTTGGCCTCCCATGTGGCCTGGCCATCTTGGGACTGTGCCATTTTATCTGTTGTCTTTAGGTTTATCAGCCTCAGCAACCAGTATCTGTGTAAGTCAAAAAGAAGCATCCTATTCCAGTTGGCCTTAAATAAGAGGCAGAGCTAAAGCCCAAGGTTACAGGGTCTTCACCCAGCCCCTAGAGTCAGCACTCTGAGTTTGGACTTCTAGCCTGCTAAACTGTAAGAGAAAAAATTCCTGTTGGTTACAGTCATTCACTGGTGATATTTCTGTTATAGCAGCATTAGAGAGTCAACACAGAGGGATAAGTGCACATTTCATGTAGCAGTCAGAGAAAGTCCACTTTAGCATTTAATCTCCACTGCAGGTTCCCACTTCCAACATATGGCTCACTGATGCTATAACAAAAGGGTAATTAATATGCAATTAACCCAGAATTACTAAGGAATTACCATGTGGTTTTTGAATGAACTTGTCTTAGCAGTTTTTATATTTATTGACTATTCCCAGTGTATGTTCTTCTCCTGGGACATTTGTGAATGCACTTAGACTAGATGATGCCAGCTGTCATGGAGATCAGACCCACTCCTAGACTCTCACAGTATGTGACTCACCTGTGCATGGCAAATATGAGGTAGATATGTCTGAGGAGGTTCTTATTAGAATTTGCAGAAGAACCTGTTTGAAGTTGTGTCAGGCACTAAAGACGTCTTGTATGAGTTATTTGTTATTTCATTTAATCCTTGTATCAACTCTATGGGGTTGAGATATTATTGTTCCCATTTCCTAGGACTTGCCCAAAGTCACAAAACTAGGAAATGGCAGAGAAGGGATTTGAACCAAGTTAGTTTTACTCTCAAGCCTACGTGCAATGCCTCTCTCTTTACTATGTTTTCTAGCAAGGATCCCAGAGGTTTATATATTACCAGTCTGTGAAAGCACAGTTTCTTTGCTATTTCAGTCTGTTGGGTGTACCATTCTTGAGAACATCAATGATGTTCTTCCACAAGAAATTTAAGCCCTCTTTAAAAAAAAAAAAAAAAGCCCAAAAACCAAACTCAGTGCTGTGGAGTCAAATCTGACTCATAGCGACCCTTCCTTGGGTTTCTGAGGCGGTATCACTACGGAAGTAGATTGCCCAACCTTCCTTCTGAGGAGTGGCTGATGGGTTTGAACCGCCAGCCTTCTGGTTAGCAGTCAAATGCCTTAGGCATTATGATACCAGAGGCCCCCCACTCCCTCTTTAGTAGGTAGGTAAATGAAGGTTCTGGAGACAAAACAGCAAGGGCTGGACTCTAATCCTATTTTTGTAATAAACATTCTGTGTGATTTTGGGTAAGTCACTTAACATTTCTAGCTTCTGTTTCATTTTCCTTTTAAATGATAGAATTGCTCCACATAAACGCTATGGTACTTTGCAGTAAGAAAACTTTATAATTCTGTGGAGTTTATAATTTTAGACATAACCCTGAATTATCATATAGTTCTGGGGTCTGCGACATTGTTCTGAAGTTGTAAATTCAGACAGAGATACTGGTTAGGACCCCTGATGATATTCTTAGCGACATCAAAGGGTCACTCACTAAAGCTAGAGGAAGGAGTTCAGAAAAGGAGCCTGGAGAAAGGGGAGGCAATAAAGTTGGATCTGAAAGGGAGAGTTAGGGAGAAAGAGATAGGGGCTGGCATTTGTTCAGGGTCAGAAACTGGAAATTATAAGGGAAAACTTCTGATTATTTTGCAAAAAGTAAAGAACCATTGACTATGGGGCCTAAGAGGGGAATTTGGTCTGAAAGTCAAATGAAGCCTAGAGCAGTTTGTCAGTGTCTAAAGAACTTTTGCAAGAAAATAAAATGCTTGGCTTTTTTTTCCTTTTTATTTTTATCACCATTGTTGGGTTATAATTTATATACCATAAAGCCTCGACACCAAAAAATCAAATGCACTGCCACTGAGTTGATTCTGACTCAGAGCTACCCCCATAGGGTTTCCAAGGCTATAATTCATTACAGAAGTAGACTCACTCATCTTCTGCAGAGCGGCTAGTGGGTTCAAACCCCCAATGTTTTGGTTAGCAGTCAAATGTTTAACCATTGAACCACCATAGCTCCTTACTATAAACCCTACCAATTGTAAAAGTACAATTCATTTTCCATTTTATTTATTTATTTTTCATTATTAATTGTGTTTTTGGTGAACTTACCTGGTCTTTTGATATATAGTTTTCAGTCAGGTTTTTATGCCTTTCAGATACAGGACTCAAAGATTCCTGCAGGATGTTTGTCTCTTTTTGCTCAGTTAGGGCTGCTACTAGCTCATACAGTGCTTTATGTGAATTACTGAAAGGCACCCACAGGGGAGACACAGCATCCCTGGTGTGTATCTTGATAAGCAGAACAGTTTTTGTGCGAAAGTCTCTTCTTCCTCCAGGCAGCTTCACTTGTGCCATGGATGTGGCTGAGTGCTGGAAATTGGCCCCCTATCTCCCCCTTAGCTGGGCATCCTTGTGCATGAGAAAATTGTACAGCTCCTTCACTTTGACAATCGGGGCTTAGTTGCTGGAGCTACAGGGTTAAGTTTCTCTTCCTGTGAGAGTGGCCTTCTATCTGCAGAGTGAAATTGAGATGTCTCTCAGATTCTGTTGCCCGTGTTTATAGGCTGTGGCTTTTGATGTATGTCAGGGGTGCTAATACTTGTTGGTTCTACAGGTTGATAGACTGGAGAGATAGTGCGAGGGCATAAAATCAACCTGCCATTCCTAGTTTCTCTCCTTGATCTAGTTATGAGCTTAGCAGCTGAAATAGTTTATGGTCCATTTCTGTCTGGAGAAGCTGGTGGGGAAATCCTACTCTAAGAAATGATGTCCTTGTACTAATTCAGCCTGCATCTGAGGAAATAAAAATGAGGGTTGGGAGCATTTGGAGTCAGTGCTTTTTTTTTCACAATGGCAAGGGTGAGGGCCCTGGAAGCTGCAGTCTTTGAATCAGAGCCCAAGGCCAAACACAATTTGCTGGCTCTTTCTGTGCCCTCAGTGTCCTCTGGAGCCCAGAGCCAAAAATCTATAGAAGGCGGCAGTCCTTTACCCTGCAGGGGCCCCGGAGCATCCTCCAGTTGTTCTTTGCAAACTTCTGTCATTGCTAGAAGCAAATGCTGCCCTTTAGGCCCCCAGGGCTTAAAAGGACAGGGCCTCTGAGCATCTTGGAAGCTGGCGGGGGCAATGATTGTGGGTAAGTATTCACTGAAGGAAGCCATGGATAAACATTAAAAAAGGATAATATTATACATTTTTTGTCTTTATTTGTTGTCACAAAAATAACAAAGTAACAAAAAGAGATTTTAAGAATGAGAGAAAAATGTGACCCGTAGCATCTATACACAGCAACATTTTTGTATACTGACTTTCAGTTTTTGTTCTTGTATCTGTGTATTTTTTGTAGTTATAAATCAGAGGGGCAATTTATGATATATAAGGTGAAGAGAGCAGAATACTAAATGTCTTCCCATATTTCTTCTTCATATCTCCCTGCTTCTCAATTTTAATGGCTGGATAATATTCATATATTTAAATAAGAACATACCTTCAAAACCTTGCTCTGCAACATTTACTCCTTCTCTGCCCTTACAGTCTTCTTAACCTCATCCTGCAGGGGAAGGAGGGAGGGAGTGATGCTTATCACAGCCAGACTTAAAATATCCTGGGCTGGACAGTACTAATATAAGTAAACAAAAAAGTCTTGCCTGCTAAAGTTTTACTTTGTATCAGTGAATTCTCCTTTACTTTATAAAACCTTTGCAGGCATATTGTCTTATGAGATCCTAGCAACAACTGTTACATAGGTCTTTTTTCAATTGTACAGATAAGGAAAAAGAAACACACAGAAAGTTCCAGGGTTTCTTAACCACCCTCCAGGGGTCAGTTCAAGAGTTATGACTTCTTGGTAACTTATGTTATCAGCTTCTTCCCAATTCCCATTCTAGGAGAATAAAAATTTATTTTTATAGACTTGTATACATTTATTAATAATGCCTCTGTTGCTCACCTTGCCCCAGCACCTTGTGTGACTAAATCCTGCATGTCCTCTGAGGAATTTGAGGGTAGGTGCCATGCACACCCAGTCCCCAGTAAGGTGCCTTACGAAGTATAGGGAAGGAGTGAGGAAATGCTTATCAAGTAGAATTCTCCCTGCTCCCCAACTCCTCATTTTGTTTTATCACTGTCATTAGGCCCCTAACTGATCATTCTTTATCAGAAATTCCCTTTTGGGGTGATGGGATAATTTGGGAATAGATAAGGGTGATGATGACTGAACAATATAACGAACATAATTAATGTCACTGTTTTGTACATGTGAAGATTGTTGAAATGTCAATTGTTTACTTAAACACATATTTACCACAATTTACAAAAAAAATTTTAAGTTTATTTTAAAAGAAAAAAAATAAGGTCTTTCATTGTTTTAGTATATTCTGGAAAAACTAGGATAGGAAGGGTTTTTGTCCTCTGAGGAGTCTGTGTGGAACAATGAGCTCTTGGGTATCACTTGGCCTTTCCATTTCATCACAGCTACCAAGGGCCTCACACTTTGTAGCCCATTCCCAGGTTTTCATTGAATAAAATACTTGAGAGCACCTCTTGTATGGCACATACTGAGTTGGGGCTAAGGATGCAAAATTAAACATGACACAGTGCCTGCACTTGAGAAATCCCTGGTTTAGTGGGAAATACATATAAACAGAGCAATTTAGCAAAACAGTGTGTATGGAAAGGGCATTGTATACTATGACAAGTCTGAGAAAGAGAAGGACTAAGAATATAGGGGAATTAGGTGGTCTTCCAAAAACCAAGCTCGCTTCCATCGAGTCGTTTCTGACTCATAGTAACCAGCATTGGGTTTCTAAGGCTGTATATCTTTATGAAAGCAGACTGCCTAACCTTCTCCCGTGAAGCAGCTGGTGAGTTTGAACCACTGACCTTTTGGTTAGCAGACAAATACCTTAACTCCTATACCACCAGAGCTCCTTACAGAGGAATTAATATTTGATTTATCTCTTGAAGTATGAGTAAGGAGAAAAAGAAGGAGAGTAATCTCAGCAAGAAGTAGCCGTAGGTGCAAAGTTAAGGGGGAAGATGAGCATTATGACATATTGGAATATTGAGCAAGACTGTGAGCCAAAGGGGACCTACTAATGCATTTCAAACAGGGAAGTGAATTGTACAGATTTAGATTTTAGAATGATCCTTTTGGAGGTTATGTGGAAGATGGATCAGAGGGGTTGAGGTAGGAGGCAAGGAGGCCCATTCCAAAACCAAAAACCAAACTCATTGCCCTTGAGTTGGATCCGACTCATAGTAATCCCTCCTTGGGTTTCCGAGGCGGTATCACTATGGAAGTAAATTGCCCAACCTTGCTTCCAAGGAGTGGCTGGTGGATTTGAACTGCCAACCATCTGTTTAGCAGTCAAATCCCTTAGGCACTATGCGACCAGAGCTCAGGTGACCCATTAGGAAGGTCTTATCATATAAAATCTAGGAAAGAGAAGATGGTTTGAAGTATGGCACTGAAAGGCAGGGAGAGGTGCTATGGGTATTTCTAGGGTTGAAATAACAAGATGTAGTGGCCAACTGGAAGTGGGGGACCAGAAAGAAGAAAGAGTCAGGGAGATGATTCCAGGACTTCTACATGGAGTAATTCTTCTCAATTCCTCAATGTTTTAAGATTATTTGAAACTGAACACTATGTGATGATGCTTTTATCAAACTTCTGAGTGTGGCTTAAAATATTAAAAGTACACAAAGCATTTATTTGTTTTTAGTTCTTTAGGAGTTAATGTTTTCATGCTTTTGGCTCATATTCATATCATAATAATATCAATTATTGTGAGCCTATTATGAGCCAAGTGCTGTATGCATATTCATCCTTCCAACAACCCTTCCTGGTAGTTATTATTATTCCTACATAGTGGATATGGTGTTACATCACAGACATGGGCCCCAAGATGTCCTATTACTTTACCTAAATCAGATCAATCTGATGGTATTTATCCCTATCCCTTTGGAGAGGTAAGAAATTCAATTTGTCATTATTGGTATTATCTTCTTCTTCCTTCTTAAGGGTCTTACTCCACACAGAAGCCTTGGAGAAAGCCCTCTGGTTTTCTGTACATACTGATTACAGCTAATTTGCTCATTATTCAAGGGTACAGGATTTATAGGTATCTTTGTAAAGACTAGGGACTCAAGTGCTTAGAGTTCCACCTTCCTGTGATACCATCTGGTCATCCTTTCACATGTACTGTCATCTCCTAGGGGCTTGAATAATTTAGCTTCTTGAGAACAACCATAGCCAAGAAGAAAAGCTGTCTTCAGATATCACAAATCCCCCCGAGTTGAGGGAGGCCTGGCTATCTTCTTAGAATGGGAACGAAAAAAATGGCAATATTAATAAAAGAAAAATAAAGCACCTTGCTACACCCCTTTTAGAGGTGAGACTTGGTTAGGGTAGATAATTTTCCCTGAATCATTTATAGGCAGTATAATGCCCTCCTAAAGATGCCTATGTCCTAAGACCTGGAACCTGTAAATATGTCACATCGTGAAAGGAAATTTTCAGATGTACCTGAAAGGAGGAGATACTGTGTTATTTGGGTGGGTCCAAGCTAATCACACACACACACACACTCAAAAAAGAAAGAAAAGAAAAACAAGCCCCCTAAAATCAAACCAGTTGCCATCAAGTCAATTTTGACTCATGGCAATCCCATGACTTCAGAGTAGAACTTCACTCCACAGGATTTTCAAGGTTGTCTTTCAGAAGCAAATCACGAAGATTTTACTTCTAGGGAGCTTTAGCTGGGTTCTAACCCTTTGATTAGTTGTTGAGTGTTTTAAGGTTTGTGCCATCCCAGGGACTCCAATTGCCTGAGTCCTTAAAAATAGAAAAGAAAAGCAGAGGAATGAATTAGAAAGATGTGATGTAGGAACTCGATCCTCTGTTGCTGGCTTTGAAGATGGAAGAAGGAACCCATGAGCCAAGAAATGTGACAGCCTTTAGAAACTGGGAACAGCTCTTAGCATACAACCAGGAAGAAATCAAGTTCCTGAATTCGGCCAACAGCCCAAGTGAACAAGCAAATGGATTTTTCCCTACAGCTTCTAGAAAGGAATGCAGCCCTGTCAACACCTTTATTCAGTCCAGTGAGTCTATAGTTATAAGCCACAGAACTCAAGACAATAAATTTGGGTTGTTCTAAGCCAATGCATTTGTGGTAATTTGTTATGGTCACAATGCCAATAAAAACCATTATTGGACCTCAGGTCTGTCAGATTCTAAAGCTCATGCTCTGTCCATTACATTGTGTGTCATCATTTAAAGGTGTTCCCACATCAAGCACTATACTACATAAAATTTAAATCAGAAAATAGAACATGTAGATTTTTTTTTTTCCTTTTGGAAATAACCTTATTGTACAAATGATAGATCTTATTTGAAGATAGTCAAATAATACAAAAAAATAGAAAAATAAAGTAAAAACCTCTAGAAATCTCATCATTTAAAAACCATCACTAATACCATTTCCACAAGCATCTTTCCTAAAAATTTGCCTTGTGTATATGTGTGATAAATATTTATACTTTTATGCATGTTTCTGTAATTGCTTTTTTGACTAGATAATTTTATATAGACATCTTTGTGTCAGTAAATACAGATCAACACCATTTTTTAGGTGACTGAGTATTATCCCATTGTGTAAATGTTTCATAATTTACTTAAGCAATTCTTACAAATGGACACTTACATTGTTTTCAGTCTTTAACTCTTGTAAACAATACTGTGAGTAATGCTTTTTTATCTTACTTTACTTGTTTGAACATCCCATTAAAATAATCCCTGAAAATGGAGATTTTCAAAGAGTATGCATAAATTACATTTTGATATATTTTTTTTGGAAAAAAAACCCTGCCCTCTAGGATGATTTTATAACTTTTATTTTCAACAACATTGCATAAGCAAGTCAGTTCTTCCATACCCTAGTTAGCACTGTTGTCATGTTGCTGTCATGTTGATTTTGATGCATTGCCACCCTATATGACAGACCACCACTGTCCCATAGGGTTTTCTAGGTTGTAATCTTTACGGGAGCAATTACCCGGTCTTTTCTTTGAAGCCACTGGGTGAGTTTGAACTATCAGTGTTTGGGTTAGCAGCCTGCAAAAACGACAAGGAGGCCACATGCTCTGACCTCCTCTAATCTCACAAGAGGAAGACAGGATTACCAGCAGTAACCCAAGGCCTATTACTGCAAGGCCAGACATGCTGCCTCCCTCCAGCCCTTTCACCAACCATTCCTCCCAAAGCACTCACCACCTCTCCTGGGTTCGATAATTCACTGCAGTGGCCACACAGAACTCACAGATTATGGGGTTTATTAGGGAAGCACCAGGCTACAACTCAAGTTCAGGAAGAACGCTCAGTCTCTCTCCCAGCCCACCATCCCTCAACCAAAAGTCTCTCACAGTCTCTTTCCCAGCAGTGCTGGTCCCTCGGTGTCTCACTCAGAGATGCGTGTCTCTTGTGTCTCTTTCAGGGGTGCGTGTCTCTTTCGGCAGCACGTCTTCCTCAACCAGCAGTCCGAGAGAGTTCTGCCTCCAGGAGACCTCCTTTTGAGCCCGGAAGGGTGGTCAAAACTAGCCAATCACAGCATCAGAACTCTAAGCACGTGTGAGAGAGAGTGGGAACCTCCCAGAACATTGTATTGTGCCATGCCCAACAGAAATAACCCAGGTGGGGACTTTAAAATCAGGATCTCCTCAGTTGCTAATAGCAATTCCCACCTTGGAGTTTACAAAGACTTATGGGTAGAAAAGCCACACTAAGGAATTTACTATACCACACAGCCAAACACTTGACCTTTGTCCCACCAGTGCTTTAAATTCTGAATCTTCAGGGGAGCTAGTACCCTGCCTTTGTAGGCTCTCCCTCAGCCACATGGGGCTTTCTGATTAATGTTTATGTCTCCACCTGATGCAAAACCCCTCAGAGATCCCTTTGCTGGGCTATATCCTCCTCTCCTTCCTCAGAGGCTCCATTTAAGTTGTAGGGAGCTGGCACAGGTTACGAAAGGGAGTCTATACCCTGCCATCTTTCCTTCTTGAGACTTTTCCTGAATCGTCAGTTTTCTTCCTTTTCACTGATTGACTCGGCCCGGCCGACAGCAGCTGACAGAGGAGTGATTCGTTGATTCATGTTAACAACTATTAATAGGGCTCATTATTTCCTGAGAAACTGACAAGATGATGCTCCTCCTTGTCTTCTGTTTTCAGGGCACAATTGATTCCTCTTCACCACATTAAGTGGCAGCCGTTTAAATCATATTGATGTCTACAGTTCAAAGTGATGTCTTACGTGTTAACAAATTAAATATGGAATCTGGAATCCTGAATATTGCCATTTACCTGCTTTCAGGCACTAAGCAGAGCTCACTGAAGGGAATGAGGCACTCGGAATTTTCATCTTGAGGCATAGATTAGGGAAGATAGATGCCACATCACATGAATATCACCAAGGAACTGAGGAACATAAACTGAAAAAGAACAAGGACTTTCCCCACAGAGCCAACAGAGGCTGAAAGCCTTCTTCTAGAGCTACTGCCCTGAATTCAGACTTCTAGCCTCTTAAACTATGAGAAAATAAATGTCTGTTTGTTAAAGCCACCACATGTAGTATTTCTGTTATAGCCATACTATATAACTAAGACAGTACTATTCCCAGAAGTCCCTTCTATTTCACTGTCAGGTTTCTAACAGGCCAGTGGGGCAGAATGTTCCCAATGGTAGTGAAAGGAAATTACATCTGAGATCAGGTAACATTGGGGACAGTCTACCCAGGGGTGCTGTCTGGGCTATCCCTGCCTGCTTCAGAACAGCAGCCAAAAATCCTTGTCCAGTTTTTGCCCCAAATGTTCCATGTTATTTTCCTATCATAATTAGCCAAACAAACATGGGCTGTGTGTCTAGACATATTATCTCATTATTACCATTGCAACATCTCTGTCTGGCAGATATTATCATTCTCATTTTATACATGGTGTCACTGAGGCCCAGAGAAGCTAAATAACTTGCTCAAGGTCACACAGCTTGCATGCCACCAACATCATGATAGGGATTAATGTCCATATCTTTTGAGTCCAAGTTTAATGCTTTTCATAAAGCACAACTTCCTCTCGGGTCCAAAAAAATGACCCTGTATTGCCTAGAGGGTAATCACATTTAAACAGTCCCGATTTTGTCATTGTAATGCATTTGTATAACGGATATTTATAAGATGCCTTATTAGAGTTGATTGTGCACACAGAATATTATTTCATTTATTCTGATTTTCCTCCTTCCAGCCCTGAACCTTTTGTATAGAGGGCCCCCCTTCTAAGCCCATAGCAACAGGACTCTGAGCTGGTAGCTTCCTCATAGCTAATGAGGTGAAAATGGTAAAATAAACAAGTTGGGGAAGGAGAAGCCAACAAGAAGGAAGAGAATGCAGACATAGAGACATGGTGACCTCTGATTATCCAAAGCTGTTTATTGAACACATTTTTGTGCTAAGACTGCCTGCTGTCTCCAGTCTGCACGATGCCTTCTCTCCTCCTAATTAAAACCAGCGGGCTGGGACGGAAGAAAACAATTTCAAGGCAAGGGGATGGGGTACAGAAAAAGCAGTAGCTTTCTTTTCTCTCCTTTCTGGAAGGCTCTGAGATTGTTCTAGGTGAGGCTGGGTGAGGTATATGCCTGGCCTGAGAAATTAAAATCCTGGGTGGTCAAGAGCATCATTTGAATTTATTGCAATCCATTTCACCAGGGCCTCTGGACTATGGAGCAGTGTGCTGTCAGAAAGAGAGTTTAAGTAAATGATGGAAGCTTAGGCTTTGTCAGGCTGATGTGTTCCATCTGCATGTCTCTCTCTTTGCCTTAGTTATTTCTGGATTCTCAATTGGAGAAAATAGCTATTAAAAAATGACTTTGCTGAACATTACTGTTCTTTTCTCCATCTACTAGACTGATGGTTCTCAAGTTTTGGTGAACATCAGCATCATCTAGAAAAACCCATTTCTGTCAAGTGTATTCTGACTCATACTGACCCTATAGAATAGGGTAGAACTGCCCCATAGGGTTTCCAAGGCTGTAATCTTTATGGAAGCAGACTGCCTAACTTTTCTCCCGTGGAGCAGCTGGTGGGATCTAACCATTGACTTTGTACCTAAGATCCGAGCACTTAACTACTGCACCATCAGGACTCCTTGAATCATTTGGAGGACTTATCAATACAAATATGGAGTTCTGGTGGCCTAATGGACAAGGCACTTTACTGCTAATGGGAAGGTCAGTGGTTCAAACCCACCAGCTGCTCTGCAGAAGGAAGACAGGGAGATTCACTTCTATAAAGATTTACAGCCTTGGAAACCCAATGGGGGTCGCTATGAGTCAGAAATGACTTGATGGCAGTGAGTTTGGTTTGGATTGGTATCAATACAAAGATTGATGGGCTCCACCCAAGAGCTCCTGATTCAGTAGAACAAAGGTGGGAAGTAAAAATTTGCATTTCTAAAAAGCTCTGTGTGATGCTGATGTTGTGGGTTCCAGGGCCACTTTTTGAGAATAATTATTCTAAAACAGCAAATTTTCTCATGTTCCTTCAAAGTCTTCCAATATCATATTCTTCTGATTTGCATTATCCCACCATATATGCACTGAGGTGTACCACCATGAGAGATGTTTTCAGCTTTGAGCATTCTGGACCAACAATATCCTGCTGTCAGTGGGCAGTGACACTTATCCGTAACATCCTCATGGAGTTAAGTTCTGTTTAAACAATGTTGCACTGGTCTAGGAGAAGGTTTGGGCTGAATTTCTTGTCTTTTCAAGAAATGACTGGTTGGTAGAAAGATCTTGCATGACTTTAGAGTCAGGCCTGAATTCATTCAATTCCTAGCTCTACTCCTTGTGGTTGATTGACTTTGAACATGTTGCTGAACTTATTTGAACGTCAACTTCCTCTCTGTAAGATTAATTTATTCAACAAGTATTTATTAAGGACATATCTTTTTTCTAGTTGCTGGGGATACAACACAGAACATAGTTCTAACCTCACCGAATTTCATCCCAATGTGTGGAGCCAGACTGTAAACAAGTAAATTAACAAATAAGGATTATAATTCCAGTAATGATACAATCAAGAAAATAAAATAGACAACTGGACAATAAGGCAAATCCTTTTCTATAAGATTGTTTTGTGGATAGAATAAGGGCCTGGCATAAAGGTGTGGTCAGCATTAATATATTCTTACCTTTGCTTTAAAGCCCTTGAGCTTCAGGTACTGTAGTGTACTGGCCAGTTCTCTGGGCTGTCCTTTGCAGTATAGGTCTGACTCGGGGGCATACTACTTTGTGGGAGGAGCTTACATATTAGTGCGGGGGCATACCACCCACCCCTGCTTAGTTTTTCACCTATGAAAGCAGGAAGGAGCTCTGGTAGCACAGTGAGTAAGACATTTAGCTGCCAACCAGAAAGTCACTGGTTTAAATCCCACAGATGCTCTGCAGGAAGATGAGAGAATCTACTTCCTTAAAGATTTAAGCCATGGAAACCCAATGAGGGTAGCTATGAGTCAGAATCGACTTGATGGCAGTGGGTTGGGTTTGGCTGTAAAACAAGAAAGGAACTCTGGTTGCCCAGTGGTTAGAGCATTTGGCTGCTACCCAAAAGGTCAGCAGTTTGAACCCACCAGTTCTGCAGAGAAAAACTAGACAATTTACTTCTATAAAGATTTAAAGTCTTGGAAACACTATGGGGCAGGTCTACTCTGTCCCGTAGGGTCACTATGACGAGGAATTGACTTGAGGCAGTAGGTTTGGTTTGTTTTTCTGTAAAGCAGAAGTCCCTGGGTGGTGTAAACAATTAATGCACTTGGCTGTTAACTGAAATGTTGTTGGTTCATGTCCACTCAGTGGCTCCATGGAAGAAAGGCCTGGTAATCTACTTCTGAAAAACCAGCCATTGAAAACTTTATGGAGCACAATCCTACTCTGATACACATGGTGTCACCATGAGTCAGAATTGAATCTACACCAACTGGTACTAGTTTATGTAAACCTAATCCCTATAGTACATATGAATTTGGATTCTTTTCTACCTTGTTCCTAACTGTATAAGGTAACTGTTTACACTGTAAGCATGAATTAGGATGTAGCAGCTAGAGGAGCCTCACACTCTGTCTTTCTTGGAGGGAGGAAGTGTTGAACCAGGAAAGGAGGAAATCTATGTCTGAGGTAAAATAAGGCAAATCAGAATTGGCAGGGGGCAGGAAACATGTTCAATATTAAATTATAATTTCCCTTGTTCAACTTTCCTATTGTTCAACACAACACAAACTCAATGCACAGCTGTCAAGTCAGATCCGATTCATAGTGACCCCTCCTTGGGTTCCTGAGGTGGTATCTCTATGGAAGTAGATTGCCCAACCTTCCTTCTGAGGAGTGGCTGG
>NW_006921682.1:2128330-2130292 GCF_000298275.1 Orycteropus afer afer | reverse complement strand
TTTAGTAGATCCTGAACTCTGGTGGTATAGTGCCTAAGGCATTTGACTGCTAACCAGAAGGCTGGCAGTTCAAACCCACCAGCCACTCCTCAGAAGGAAGTTTGGGCAATCTTCTTCCGTCGAGATACCGCCTCAGGGACCCAAGGGGAGGTTGTTATGAGTCAAGACCAACTCGATGTCAGTGAGTGAGTGAGTCAGTCAGTGGGAATACTTAATCCCTATGTTCTCAGTGCTAAGCGACTGGGCGATGGTATATCTATTTAATAGTATATCTATCTTGTTGTTGTTGTTATGTGCTGTCGAGTCGGCCCCGACTCATAGCGACCCCTCCTTGGGTTTCCGAGGCAATATCACTACGAAAGTAGGATTGCCCAACCTTCCTTCCGAGGAGTGGCTGGTGGGTTTGATATCTATCTTAGATGTACCATATCTATCTTATCTAGATATACCATATATCTATCTTAGATATACCAATGGTATATCTATCTTATTGTGAAGTCAAGAAAGTTGAGAAGGATTACTAGAGACCTTTAGACACTTTTTACCTCTGGGTCTGAAGATCAAAATCCTCTTCGTCATCAAGCTGTCCTCAGACTGATGTCTTAGATGCCTTTTCTGTCCCTGTGCTTCCCTCTCCACTCCTCTGGCTCCTTCCCCAATGTCCCTTCAGGCACACATAGGACCTTAAACTGTCACTCCCTCCCCAGAGCCTAGAACTCTTTTGAAAGAGCCTTAAGAATATCTCACCATCATTTGTGTGATTTTAAATTAATGGGTTTTTCTTTTCTCCCTGCACTGTCTGTGTTCTCATCTCTAAGGTGTAAATGATAGATAATTAGACACTCTCCTTGGAGCAGGTTTTGATGGAGAGAAAGAGGCAAGAGCACTAGGGTCAGGCGAAGGCTTTTTTGTGAGGTAGGGCAGAGGGGTGAAAAAGGAAAACAATGACTTACTTTGAATCCAGGGTGTATGTAAAGGACATGAATTTTGTTTCAGACAGTCCAGGTGTAATTCTAGCTCCTTCACTTACACTTTGGACAAATTACTTAACTTTCTAAGCCTTACTTTCATGCAATAAAAATATTCATAGCAATAACAATAATGATAATAAAAATACATATTTTTCTACCTAGTGTGGTAGAAAAATAAATAATTTCTGGTCTGAAGTATCTGCTCAATAAGTTCTGAGTATTTAGCAGAACTGTCTTTTAGGGCCCTCTTCTTACCAATTCCCTTTGACCAATTCCTTCTCTACTCAGGTGAGAAATGTTTTCTGTTATCTGAGCTTCATTTTTAGGGAAAAAAGACATATGATATGTTAATTTACATTGAGGTTGGGGGCATAATAAGTCAAATGCTACTTTTCCCATAGTTTTTGCATTTTAAAAGGAAGTATCATTTGGGGAAGGCAATGATGCTTAATGTAAATGGTGGAATTTCATGTTCCTATGGTGAAACTCATTTAAGGTGCTGGTGGACAGGGGAGCTTTCATGTGCATGTCAAAACATCCCCCAAAATCACCTATTCAGTTCTGATATCTAGAACTTGTTGTTGTTGTTATGTGCCGTCTGAGTCAGACTCAGACTCAACTCACAGCGACCCCTCCTCGGGTTTTCGAGGCAGTATCACTACGGAAGTAGATTGCCCAACCTTCCTTCTGAGGAGTAGCTGGTGGGTTTGAACAGCCAGCCTTCTGGTTAGCAGTCAAGTGCCTTAGGCACTACACTACCAGAGCTCCCTAGAGCTTAGAGAGTGGGTATTTGCAATCATCACGCCCAGGAGGTGAGACTTCTCCATCCAAGCAACAAGGTCAGCAAGAGTCTCGCTGGGCCCTACCAGGGTTCAATTAGTTTTTGCCCACAATCTGGTGGTGGTGATAGTGGTGGAGTGTATATATACGTACAAACATACATACATACATGCATGCATAAATGTATTTTTTATATATATATATATATATA
>NW_006921682.1:2119627-2128090 GCF_000298275.1 Orycteropus afer afer | reverse complement strand
TATATATATGTTTGTATGTGTATGTATGTATGTATATGTATATATTACAATTTGAGCCACAGATAAAGTTTAGGCAGTAGGAAGAAGTGGAAGCCCAGGAAAAAAAAGTTTGGGCTCTACTTGAAAGAAGAACAAGTGTCCATCCAACTGGAAGAGACTTTTGAGCGGAGGGAGGAGCATGCTTACCAGGAAAGCAAGGGAGGGGAGTGCTGGAGCATATATAGATCCTGAGTTCCCATCCATTCCCCATACATTTCGGGGCCTTCCAAACCACTGAGCTAACAGCAATTCATTTGTCTTGAAGGACAAACCCTGCGCCCTTCCTTTACTCTATGCTGTGTCCTTTAACATCAGGTCCAAAACAGCCCAAGGATGGCGAAGCTGTCTGTCCTCACTTGATTTTTGAGAGGCTAATGTAACCTTTTTGGTCCCTGGATGGCTAACCTCTGTGATTGTTTTGCCCTTTTGCTATAAATGACTATCTCTACCACTTGGTTAATTATGTGATTACAGGACTCGGTGACAAGGAGAAAATTAAAAATCCATGCTGCATTTTCTATAACACTTTATTGCTCTATGCAAAAGAGGGCAAATGCAATTTAGCTGAGCTGTGGTGAACAAGAGCTGCTTCCTTTTCCTCATTTCAGCCCCTCCCTGTTTTTTCCCTGGAGAGAAGCTGTGTTAGCAGTTGACTAAAGAAGGGAAGAGAGCAGGTGTGTACGAAAACATAAATTACCATTATCTCTGACAACTCTGGACATTGCCACCCACAGAGAAAGAGCTCAGCCAGACTTTCCTCCCTCCTCCCTAATTCAGTAAGGGCCAATAAGTTATGGGCTTTTAACTAACTGCATTAGTGTAGAACACAAAATCAGCTTGGGCACAACATTTGATCTTTCTTCCTTTATGTTGAACTGATTCACCTGTTGTGATTGTGCCTCTTCTGGAAAACCCGAGACACAGAGCTTAGGGAAGCATTGCTAATGTGGAAAAAGTACAGATCTTGGAGCACAGATACCTGAGTTTGCCATCTCTTACTTGTCACCTACTTGCCACTTACCTGATGTCTGATGTTGCACAATTGCTTAGTTTCTTTAAGGTTTAAATTATCATTATAAAATGGAAATTATAGGACACATCTTTGTTTTTGTTTTTTTTTTTCCCCACATTTTAACATCTCTGAAATCAGGATGCCCTTATAATGGATGGTGTTTTAGTAATGTGTCAAATCTTAATTGACCTCACTTTTTCTTTTTTAGTGTTCCATAAAATAATATTGAGTCTTAGAATTGGCATTTTCGACTTGATGAAATAAGATAGTGCACAGGCTTGTTATAGCAATTTAAAGAGGAAATATATATAACTCATGTGGTCCTCGATAACATTGTTTGAATCCTATGATGTAAATGCTAATCCTGGAACTCTTGTATCACTTAGACACATCATTTAAACTTGATTCCCTGATCTGAAAAATGGAATTATATCTAACATTTCCATAGGAATTATTTTAAGGTGGTTTAGGACCTAGGAACCAGGAAAGGCTTAGAAAGAAGTCTAGTATTATCTGGACCATCTGCACATAAAGCTTTGTGGGCAATACGAAGGTAAGTAAACTTGGTCATGTGTGAGCTTCATGGTTTATGGGTGGGGTGGCATACATGGACATAATAATATTAATATTACATGCAGTGAAGTACATGAGGTAATTGAAGTATTTAAAAAGTCTTATTTGTGAATAGAGGAAGAAGAGAGAATTTCAATAGACAGGATCAGGAAATCTTACATTCGTTTTTAGTCTTGAATTATGTCTAAATTTCAAAAATGCAGAAATGAAGGAACTGGACAACAGAATTGCTATAGAAGAGTAGGTGGTGCTTGAGCAGTGATGTGTTACTAGTTTGATGCAAGAATTATTGAGGGCTTGAGGGGAAGGAAGGAGACACAATAGGAATTATGTGAATGCCACTACTGCTCACCTACTTGCTCAAAGCCAACATTTAGAAGTCATTTCTGACGTCTTTGATTTTTCTTTTTTTTTTTTGCCTCCCATATCTAATCTAACAGTGAGTTCTGCCAATCCTACATCCCCTACCTATCATGACTCTCCACTTCCTTTGTTTCCACTCTGGTCCAAGCCACTATCATCTTTCACCTGGATTTTATGAAGACTTCCAGCAAGGCTCTCTGCTTCATCTCTTGCCCCAGTTAAATTCATTCTCCTCAGAGTAGCCAAAGTGACCCACTTAAGTTGCATATCACATTAGTTTGTTCCCTGCTTACAATTGCAAATGACTTCTCATCCAACTCAGATTAAAAAAAAAAAAAAAAAAAAAAATCAAATTCCTCACCTTGTATACAAGCCTTACATGATCCAGGGCCAACCTGTTTCCCAACCTCATCACACATTTTTCTCCCTCTTGTTACTGATTCTCTATCCACTTTGGCCTTCTTTATAGTTCTACCAGGCCTTTGTTCTGGCTGGTTCCTTTAACACACTTTTCCCCTCAATGGCCTCGTGGCTTGCTCCCTACAGGTCTCAACTTAAATGCCACTTGCCCAGGTGCCTGTCCTCTTCACTCATTCTGAAGTAGTTCCTCTATCATTCTGTTTTTTTTTCTCTCATAGCATTTATCACCATTTGAAATTTTGTTTGCTTATTTAGTCATCATTCTACTTTTACTTCTTTCTGTAAATTAGGAAACTTTACTGTCTTTTTTCCCCCTCAGTGTTTCCATGCCTAGAACAGTACTGAATATTTATTTATTGAATGAATAAGCAAGGCTGGATCAGTAGTTTGAGGCTAGGTATTCAGTTGTTTGTGTGCCCGTGCTAAGGAGTCTGAACATCATTTCATAGTCAGGGAGAGGTAGTATTACAGGTTTTTGAGCAGAGGATTAACCCAGTCTGTATTCAACTTAAGGAGTATTAACCTGATTACAGCACAGAAGATAAATTGGACAAGTAAGAGACTAAAGGTAAGAAACCAGTTAGAAAACCAAACCTGAAATACTAGATGACTCTTTCTAAAACATTTGGTGATATCCTGGTTTATTTCTTTAGCCTTGTGCGTAAGGAATAGTATCTGCATGGTCATATAATGCTGTGGCCATAAAACCATTTGAGCATATATCACTTTCAAATGTCATTTGTTTATTCATTTGTTCTCTTCTCCTCTTCCCCATGATTAGATTGTGAGTTCAACAAGACTGGGACCATGTCTATTCATCTCTTGATCTGTGAGTTTATCACAGTGTAAAGCACACAATAAGTGCTCAGTACAGGCTTGTGGAATAAATAGATGTGAGAAGCAGGCATTTTTAAGTATTTTCAGAAGGCTATTGTCCTGAATCATTTCAGATTTTCCCATAGACAAAATCTGTTATGTTGCAAAAACCCAGAAATGGAGTCTTTAATGAATTAAGTGACTGAAGTAGAGATACAACTATTACGAGTGAAAAGGTGGTAATTCCATATTTTGGTTTCCTCTCCAGACTTTGACCTATTATTACAGAGTTTTTCAGGTCATAAATGGAGAAGAAAGGTTTAGATCATTTCTGAGTACTAAGGAGATAGCTGTCGCCGTAATTCAGTATGTTTTATTTTGGAGAATGAGAAATTCTACGTTCATTTCATTTGTTGTTGCTAAGCTCTGAAGATTGCCAATTAACCCTGGCCCTCACTGGATGACTTGGTAAATTTTTAAAATTTGTTGTCCTTGAGAAAACAAAGCGAGCAACCCTATTATTCTCCTACACTTTTGTATCTTATAAGCACTTAATATAGCCTGCCTTATATTATGGTTATTTGTTGTATCTTTCTTCCAGGCTAGATTGGAACTCTTTAAGGTAGGGACCACACACATTCATTTTGCTTTTAGCATGGTGGTGAGCACCTAGAAGGAGCTTAACCGATGCAGATTGTATTGAATTTTTTTGTAATTATACATTAAGGCATAGTGCAGGGGCTATTTATCTTTTTCTAAGTCCGCTTAGGAATGAGGGGTTAAAGTCATATTTTTCTATCATTCTGTCTGACTCCAAAACATTTGTACTTTGCCTTCACGTCATTCATAAAGATTATATCTATATCTATAAAAAAACCAAAACCAAGTCCAATAGAATCAATTCTGACTCATAGCAAACCCCAGTGGGTTTCTAAGGTGTAAATCTTTATAGTAGATTGCCCTGTCTTCCTTACGGGGAGTGGCTGGTGGCTTTCAACTGCTAATCTTCTGGTTAGCAATCAAGTGCCTTAGGCACTGAGCCACCAGAGGTCCTTATCTATACCTATATCTAGCTATATTTGAGTGCAAGAATACAGCTGTATCTCTTGCAGTAGACTACTCTTCAGTAACTTGGCAGTATCCAAGGGATAAAAACTGCCCTTTAAAAACCTCTATCAGTGTCCTGAGAATTACATCATTTTGCAGCTTCATGGATATGGAGAAGGAAGAGTTACCTCATCATTGTCAACGAGCATGTCTGTGGAGTTTTCCTAAGGGAGGACTATATTTGGAGTGCAGGGTAGAAATGGAACTTAGAGTGACTCCTTCCTGAAGAGATAGTAGCTACAAAGACATATAGGGTATCTGTGGCCTTGGGTTGACCTTGAGTTGTAGAGACATAGATACCTAGAACCCCCAGAAAATGTTGATTCTGAATCTTATGATGACCTTGGAAATTCCTAGTGGGATTTCTGGAACCAACATCACTGGGTATATTTATTCCCAGTGGACTGATAATTTATACTCACTTAAGGCTTGGGTACTATCAACCAGCACTATTTTTGCTCCCCTTAACTCATGTGGAAGGCATCATAACTGGGAATGAAAGGGCCATCTTCCAAATATCAGCTTAGCATAACTTGTGGTAACATAGAGAGATGGTACCTCTAGAAAGACATTCAAATTACTTTCTCGTATTTGATTTTAAATATAAGCTTCACAATTCTAATTAAAATAATATCAATAGGTGAATACATAAACAATGGTATACATAAACTATGGTAAATACACACAATGGAGTATCATACAACATTAAAAGAATAACAACGGATTCATGAAACACTTCCTAATATGGATAAACCTAGAGGACATTATGTTGAATAAATAAGCCAATTACAAAAGGACAAATATTACAAGAGACCACTATTGTAAAAAGCCAAGAAAAGGTTTACACCCAGAAAGATGGTTACCAGGGATAGGAGGGAAAATCACTAACCAGCGAGTAGACATGCATTAACTTGGGTGAAGGGAAAGGCACTATACAATAAGGAGGAGATTAGCATAACATGACCACAGCAAAAGAGGTGTACAAGAATAAAAGCAACAATGGCGAATATTATTAAGTACATAATCCTACAATGATAACAATAAAAAGTAACAATCCACAAGTAGATACATAGGTAGACATGCAAGCTGAAAAGATGTGGGATTGCACAATATGAATAACCCATGGGTATATATAGATTTGGGAGCTCTGGTAGCTTAGTGCCTAATGCACTTGACTGCTAACCAGAAGGCTGGTGGTTCAAACCCACCAGCCACTCCTCGGAAGGAAGGTTGGGCAATATACTTCCGTAGTGGAACTGCCTCGGAAACCCAAGGAGAGGTCCCTATGAGTCAGGTCCAACTCGACGGCACAAAACAACAACAAATACATAGATTTGACAGAGGATATGTCTACCCAGTATTTGTGTATGCCGCAGAGATATCCATGTATATAAGTAGAGCTTTCAGGGGACAATGTTATGAAAATTAGCCATAATCAAATACCTTGAGGAAATGAGTCATTGGGCTTGGGGACTTAGGACCATCGTCTTGGGAGACATCTGGGTCAATTGACATCACATAGTCCACAAAGACAACATTCACCATCCTACTATGGTGAGTAGCAACTGGAGTTTTAAAAGCTTGAGTGGCCAGCTAAGGTGCTACTATTGGTTTCTCCCCATCTGGAACAAAGAAGAGTGAGGAAAATAAAAAAAAATACATTAACACACTTAGTCCAAAGGACTAATGGACCATGAGAACTTCAGCCTCCATGACCCTGTGACCAGAACTACTACTGGCCGCTCTGAAAGGGATCACATTAGAAGGTCTTAGGTGAGTGGGAGAAAAATGTGGAAGAAAATTCAAAATAATAATAATAATAATAATAATTAATAATAATAATAAAACAGGCTCTCTGGCTGGAATGAGACTGGTGGAACCCTTAAGTGTATAACCCTTAGTAACCCTTCAAGCCTGTAACTGAGTTTACCCCCATAACTCAATTTTCATCCTAACAATAGACAGGTCTGTAAGGTGAACAATAATACCAGAGAGAACTATCAACCATTCAAAATGAAAAGGGCAGCATTTGCCAAGGGATAAAGTTCAGAAGTCAGGAAAAGATAGCAAAGAACGACCAGTTGAAACAAGAAACACAAGGAGAAGTGGATGAATGCTGTTACATTGTAGCAAATACAATCAGAGGCATGAAACAAAATGTGTATGAATTGTTGAGTAGAAAACTGATTTGCTCTGTAAACCTTCACCCAAATCACAATAAAAAGTTTTTTTTTAAAAAAACTGTTGCATTTTTTACACTTTGGATGCATCTTACTCATAGAGTTATGTTCCTGGTCAGCTAGACAACTGTCTGCCAACACATCCATGCTTTATTCCCTGCCAGGAAATGGAGCTCTGGTGGCATAGTGCCTAAGACATTTGACTGCTAACCAGAAGGCTGGAGTTGCAAACCCACCAGGCATTCCTCGGAAGGAAGATTGGGCAATCTACTTCCGTAGATACACTGCCTCAGAAATCCAAGGAAGGGTCACCATGAGTCAGATTCAACTTGATGGCAGTGAGTTTTTTTTTTTTTGAGGCAAATGTGTTGACTGCTTTAGTACTTCCTTTTTTGTTCTCTAGCTTTTTACCCATACTTCCCTGATCATGGAACACAGTTGTATATTGGGATCTTCCCAAATAATGTAATAAGGAGAAAGATGCCAGAGCAAGAGAGATAAGACTGCATTTTTGTTTAATATGCAGGCATTTTTGTTTAATGTGGTTGAGTTAACATATTTCCACAAACACTTCAGACTGGAGATAATTTGCTCTCTTTTATTAAAATTTTGTTGTGATTTGGGTGAAAGTTTACAGAACAAATTCATCTTTCATAGAGCAGTTCACATATACTTTGTCTCATGACATTGACTGTAATCTCCCACAATAATTTGCACTCTCTTAAAAATCAAGATTCTTTCTGACTGATCTGAATTTGGACTCAACCAAGGTAATACTTATAAATCAGAAAATGTTTTGAATCTAAACCATCAAAAGCCAGGGCAGTCCTTGTGGTGTAATTGGGAGAATTCATGTAAGTCTGCTTGAATCAAAACATTCCTGTTGCCTATCAGAAGATGAAACCTGAGGGGTAATATCTGACAGCTCAGGTATCATCCTGTAGCATCCTTAGGAAGGAAACTTGTGTTTTAATGGCATTTATGGCTCCCCGTTACCTGGGAAGGAGGCTGTGGGTGGCGCAAAGGCTTAACATTTTCAACTGCTAAGTGAAAGGTTGGAGGTTCACATCCACCTACAGGTGCATCAGAAGAAAGGCCTGGCAATCTATTTCCAAAGAATCAGCTATTAAAAACACTATGGAGCACAATTCTACTCCAACACACATGGGATTTCCATGAGTTGGAATCAACTTGACAGCAACTGGAACTGGTTACCTGGGAGAACTGTCTTCTAACCCAGCAAGCATATTTGAAGAACTAGGCTCTTAGAATCATAAAATGATTGGATGAGTAGGACCTTACAGAGTTTTCAACTGCCTTTTTTTCACGATACAGAAACAGAGGCCCAGAATTTAGAAGAGACTTACCCAAAGCCAAACTAATGTTTGTTATTGTTGTTGTTAGGTGCCATTGAGTTGGCGCTGACTCATAGGGACCCTATGTACAACAGAAAGAAACACTGACTGGTCTTGTGCCAGCCTCACAATCCTTGCTATACTCGAACCCATGATTGCAGCCATTGTACAATCCATCTCATTGAGGGCCTTCCCCTTTTTCACTGACCCTCCATTTTACCAAGCATGATGTCTTTCTCCAGGTAATGACAACATGACCAAAGTAGTCTAGACGAAGTTGGGCCATTCTCATGTCTAAGGAGCATTCTGACTTCACTTCCTCCAGGACAGATTTTTTAGTTCTTCTGGCAGTCTATGGTACTTTCAGTATTCTTTGCTAACAGCATAACTCAAAAGTATCAAGTTTTCTTCGGTCTTCTTTATTCATCATCCAGCTTTCACATGCATATGAGGTGATTGAAAACACCATGGCTTGGGTTAGGTGCACCTTAGTCTTCAAAGAGACATCTTTGCTCTTCAGCACTTTAAAGAGGTCTTTTGTAACAGATTTGCCCAGTTTAGACCTTAAAAAAATTTAGACATTCAAAAAGGTAGTATG
>NW_006921682.1:2093888-2110807 GCF_000298275.1 Orycteropus afer afer | reverse complement strand
TGAGACAAAGTATATGTGAACTGCTGTATGAAAAGTGAATTTACTCTGTAAATCTTCACCCAAATCCTAATAAAAACAAAACAAAACAAAACAAAAAGGTAGTATGAAAGGTCTGGTTCTGTGGGGTCCCAGATCCCTAGAGTGTCTTGGAGATTTCATTAGAACATTTGTGAGTGGTTTTCTTATTTTGAGAAGTCAAACAGAAGGCATATCTACATTTACCCATGTTAAAGTCAACTGGTTTAACTAAAATGTAAGGATTTATTATTTTGGATAGAATTATATTAACATAATGTGTTAAGGATTTCATCTTATTTGAATTCATAATCAATGTTCATGGAAGCAGCAGTCAATAAATCAAACTATGTATTTCATTGGGAAAATCTGCTGCAAAAGACCTCTTAAAAATGTTAAGAAGCAAAAATGTCACTTTGAGGATTTAGGTGGGTCTGACTCAAACCATGGTACTTTCAATTGCCTCATATACGTGCAAAAGCTGGACAATGAATAAGGAAGACTGAAGAAGAATTGATACACTTGAATTATTGTGTTGATGAAAAATATTGAGTATACCATGGACTGCAGAAGAATGAACAAATCTGTCTTGGAAAGAAGTATAGCTAGAATGTTCCTTAGAAGCAAGGATGGTAAGACTTCATCTCATATATTTTGCATATGTTATCAGGAGGGACTAGACTCTGGAGAAAGTAGAGGGTCAGTGAAAAAGCGGAAGACTCCGAATGAGATGAATTAACACAGTGGCTGCAACAATGGGCTCACATATAACAAAGATTGTGAGGATGGCATAGGACCAGGCAGTGTGTTTTTCCTGTTGTACATTGGATTGCTATGAGTTGAAATCGACTTGACAGCACCTAACAATAACAACAGCAACAAGTGTGTTAACACTGGTTATTTCATACAGCTAAAAAGCTCTGATTGGTAGAATACACATAATTAAATGAGAATTCCATTCAGCTTAATGCAGTAGTTTTGATTGACAAAATTTTTCAAAGTATAGTATCCATAAGAAGAAAACAAATAATAAGTATTCTTGGTGGAAATAAAAATTGGTTGGCAAACTACTACGAAATTTGGCTGGCAGCCTATATTTTAGAACACAGCCTCACCCTTATGTTTATGTCTTGTCTATGACTGCTTTTTCTCTATAACAAACAAAAGCTGTATGTCTGGCAAAGCCTAAAATATTTATCACCTGGCCCTTTAAAGAAAAAATGTACTGACCCCTAATCTAGTCTAATTTTCTCATTTCACAGATGAGGAAACTATTCTGGGAGGTGAGATGACGTTCTCCGTTCACAAAGCCCATCCCTGGAACCATCAGAACTGAAAACCTCATCTCCAGTCCCTCTCTCTGTGTGCTTTCCACCCATGTGTCACATGAATTCCAGCTTCTGTTTTGTCTATCCATTTGTATCAAAAGGACACAGGACCTGCAGAAATTTTATTTTTGAAAAGTGAAAGGAAAGGTCTGGAATATGGTAGACTCTTGGGGCCAAAATGGATCGCAACAGGAGGATTTGGAGTGGTTAACTTTTGCACATGACATTTTTATTTTTTGCTACATGAGGCTTACCCAAGACTTCAGGTGAGGGAACTGTTGAAAACTTTGCATTGATAGAACCTTTATGTCCTATGTAGCAGGCTATGCTGTACACGTGTATATGACATTAATCCTCATGACAAACATATGGGATAGGTGATGATTTTATTCCTATTTCAATGATGATAAGAGAGGCACAGAAATGTTAAGAAACACACCCATGATCATAAATTTGGAAAGTGCGACTTGAGCAGATCAACTCTAGAGCTGGCCTCTTCTAAATAGCTCTATTTATATGATGTTCTTGCTTCTTTTCTGATTATGGGTCAGTCATTGCAGAAAGCAACAATTTTTCTTCTTTTTTACATGAGAAAGTAGAATTTATATTTATATCAACTAAAATTTCATTCTCTGTGACTCAGCACAGAGAATTTTTCCATGCTTTCTTACAGGATAAGGCTGCTCATCCTGCAGACACTGCAAAAGGAAGGGCCACAGCTAATGATACTAATAATACTTACCTCCTGGTTTACAAGGACCTTCTCTGTGTAATTTCCCATGAGAGGCCAGGGTGCCCAAAGATATAGAAAGAATACCAAGAGTAGGCTCTAGAGAAGGAAGTTATGTAACTGAATCAAAGTTATAACTTAAAATTAGTAAATGGATCCAAATGGAATTTTCTTTGAAGCTGTCCTTAATGTGAATGTGTAATCTGATATCAGCAGAAGCCTCTGACTTGGGAGGGGATAATGAGAATCACCATTAGCATCATTATCAGCGCAAAGCTGATCCCTGTGAGATGGAAGTCAGACAGGCTTTCACTCTACTGTATTTTTCACCGTTACTGACACCAGTCATCTTCCTCACAGCAATCTCTACTACTCTGGCGGGTTCAATAATTTGTTGCAATGCCCATACAAAACTCACAGGCCATATTCATGATTATGCAGTTTATCACAGAAGAAACAGACAATTCAGGATCAAGATCAACCTGAAAGTAATAGGATACAAGATGAAGCTAGGCAAAACCAAGAACCAAACTCACTGCCATCGAGTTGATCCCGACTCATAGCGATCCCTCCTTGGGTTTCTGAGGCCTTATTTCTATGGAATAGATTGCCCAATCTTCCTTCTGAAGAGTGGCTGCTGGGTTTGAACCACTAGTCTTCTGGTTAGCAGTCAAATGCCTTATGGCATAGTGCCATATGCCACCAGAACTGCTAAGATAAAGCTTCCAACCAGGAGAACTCTCAGCTTCTTCTCTACTGTGCTCCCAAAAAGACGTTGCTTTTGGCCTTTGCCACCTGCTCAGACCTGGCTCTGCTACCAATCTCTGCTTAGGCCTGGGCTTTGCCCCTGGGCCCTATTCAGGCAAATGTTACTGCTTTTTTCTCTCTGCTATCAAGCATGGAGAAGCACCCAACTCTGCTAGCGAGCCTGCTACCTGAAGGTGCTCAGTTCTCTTGTTCCACTGTTCAGAAAGCTCACCATAGCTGTCTCAATCCATTGTCCCTAGAGCTGCTGCACTGTCTTGTACCATTTTCACATAATCTTCAGTGTTACAGCTCTGTACCTCCTGGGTCTAGGAGGTTCTCAGTCCAGGGACCCTGAGTCCAAAAGATGTGCTCTGCTTCTAGTTCTTCTTGATTATAGTTAGGGCCACCTCCAATCTCTGTGGGATTGACTCTTTTAGAAGCCTACTTCTACCACCAAGACCACAAACTGATGAATTCCCTTGGTATGCCAAAGACATCTTCTTTGTACAATAATTGACCAACCCCTGAAAAGAGTATTACAAATATTCTTTCCATAGTTCAGACCAATCATGTAGGAATTATAACACCATAGCCAGAAAGATTGTATGAAAAGAAACTCATTGACCTGCAGAATGGAAATTAAATTACCTTTTTTTAAAATAACTATTTTGGCTTTTAAACTTTTTATATAAAAATAAATCTAGATTCATAGGAAGTTACAAATAACAATAACAACAACAATAGGGAAGACCCAGTCTCCCCAGTGGTAGATATACATAGCTATAGAACAATATCACAACCAGGAAATTGATACTGGTATATTGAAAAACTCAGATTTCATTAGTTTTGCATGAATTATTTATGTAGTGTATATGTATGTATATATACATATGTGTATAGAGATCTATGTAGTTTCACACATGTATGGTGTGGTAGTTAAGGTTATATGTCAACTTGGCTGGGCCTGGTTTTGAGCGGCTGGGCAGCTGGATGTAGTGATTGCCCATGATCAGACTGGTAACCAACTCCATGGTTGAATCTGCTGTGAGCAGCTAAGTAGGTGTCTTAGTCATGTGATCTCCTTGTAGTACATAAGAAGTTCTGAGAAAGGTCTGGAGCATCTTGGCACATTTGGATTCTGCATTTGGCTGATTATTCATCTCTGTGGCCTGCCATGTTGTCTGCCGATCTTGAGACTGTTTCTGGACTTGAACTAGTGGCCTGCTGTGTTGCTTGATCATTTTGGGGCTGTGCCTTTTTACTTGTTGACCTTGGGTTTGTCAACCTCAGCAGCCAGTAGCTGTCTGATTTAAGAGAAGCCTCCAACTGCAGTGGCCTGGAAGCAAGAAGCTGAAGCACAAGGTCATGGGGCTTTCATCCAGTCCCTAGAGCTGGCACTTTGAAGTTGGACTTCTAGCCTCTTAGATTGTAAAGGAATAAACTCCTGTTTGTTCAACAATCTACTCATGGTATTACCTGTTAGAGCAGAACTAGAGAACCAAAACATATAGATTAAGTTAAACACAAAAATAATCAGATACGGAATTCATCACAACAAGGCTCCCTCAGGCTCCTTCTTTATGGCTACATCCATGTCCTTTCCCATCTCTCATCTCTAACTTCTGGCAACTAATAACCCATTCTCCATATCTATAATATTATTTCAAAAATGTTGTTTAAATAAATAGAACCATAGATGTGTCACATTTTGTGATCGATTTTTTTTTCATTCAGCATAATACTCTTGAGATCCTTATAAGCTGTTGTGTTTGTCACTAGTTTGCTGCTAACCAGAAAGCTGGCGGTTCAAACCCACCAGCTACTCCTTGGGAGGAAGGTTGGGCAATCTACTTTTGTAGTGATATCACTTCAGAAACCCAAGGAAGAGTTGCTATGAGTCGGATCCAACTTGATGGCAGTGAGTTTGGTTTGGTTTTGGTTAGTAGTTCATGGAACTCTGGTGGTGTAGTGCCTAAGGCATTTGACTGCTAACCAGAAGACTGGTGGTGGTTAACCCTCAGGTTCAAATCCACCAGCCACTCCTTGGAAGGAAGACTAGGCAATCTATTTCTGTAGAGAAATTGCCTTGGAAACACAAGGTGGAGTTGCTATGAGTTGGATCTGACTCAACAGGCAGTGAGCTTTTGGTATAGTAGTCCCTGGTCTAGATAGCCCATAGTTGGTTCAGTCTTTCAACTGTTGTAAGACATTTTGGTTATTTTTAATTTTTAAAATTTTATTTTTTATTTTATTTTACACCATGTAACTTTATTTGCAATAGCAAAATTCATACCACCCCCTTTTTTTTGGGTGGGTGTAAGTTTTCATTGCTAGGAGTTTATTGCTGAATCCAGGGACCTCCAGAGCAGTAGGATATCCAGGTAAAAAGGGGCAGGAGGCAAGGCTATGCGCCAAGCCCCCAAGAGCCAGGAAAGGGAGGAAGCAGCCATAGACCACAAAGTGGCAGGTTCCAGGTAGGAATTAGGTAAGGAGAGGGTGCAGAGGTATCCAACAATAAACTTGTCTGTCATTTTGTTATCCTGTGGGGCTTGTACATTGCTGTGAGGCTTGATGCTATGTCACTGGTGTTTTAGATGCCAGCAGAGTTACACATGGTGCACAGGTTTCAATGCAGCTTACAGACTAAGACAGACTAAGAAAAAGGAGGAGGCCATCCACTTCTCAAAAATTGGCCAGAGAAAACTTTATGAATAGCAAAGAAACACTGTCTGATACATTACTGGGCAACATAATGAATGTTGGAATTCTTGGAAACATTATCTGACACAGTGCAGGAAGATAAGCCCCTTGGATCAGAAGGCATTCAAAATAGGACTGGGAAAGAGCTGCCTCATCAGAGTAGAACCAACCTTAATGATATGGATAAAGTAAGTCTTTCAGGACCTCCTTGTGCTGACATGGAATGACTCAAATTGAGGAGAAACAGGTACAAACATCCATTAATAATTGGAACATGAATGTACGAAGTATGAATGTAGGAAAATTGGAAGTTGTCAAAAATGAAATGGAACACATAAAGATTGATATCCTAGGCATTATTGAGCTGAAATGGATGGGTTTTGGGCATTCTGAATCAGACAACCATATGACCTACTATACTGGGAATGGCAGTTTGAAGAGGAATGGTGTGGCATTCATCCTCACAAAGGATGTTTCAAGATCTGTCCTGAAGTACAATGCTGTCAGTGATAGGATAATATTCATACGCCTACAAGGAAGACCCATTAATACTACTATTATTCAAATTTATGCACCAACCACCAAAGCCAAAGATGAGGAAATTGATTCTTATCAACTTCTGCAGTCTGAAATTGACCAAACATGCAATAAAGATGTGTTGCTTATCACTGGTGATTGGAATGCAAAAGTTGGAAACAAAGAAGAATCACCATTAGTTGGAAAATTTGGCCTTGGTGACAGAAATGATGCTGGAGATCGCATGATAGAATTTTGCAAGACCAACGACTTATTCATGGCAAATACCTTTTTTCAACAACACAAACGGTGGCTATATACATGGACTTTGCCAGATAGAGTACACAGAAATTAGATTGACTAGATCTGTGGCAAGAGGGATGAGAAAGCTCAGTATCTTCAGCCAAAACAAGGCCAGAAGCTGATTGTGGAATAGACCATCAACTGCTTATATACAAGTTCAACTTGAAGTTGAATACAATTAAAACAAGTCCATGAGAGCCAAAATATGACCTTGAATATATCCTTCCTGAATTTAGAGAACATCTAAAGAATAGATTTGATGCATTGAACACCAGTGACTGAAAACCAGAAGAATTGTGGGATGACATCAAGAGCATCATCCATGAAGAAAGAAAGAGGTCATTAAAAAGACAAGAAAGAAAGAAAAGACCAAAATGGATGTCAGAAGAGACTCTGAAATTTGCCCTTGAACAAAGAGTAGCTAAAGCAAATGGAAGAAATGACAAGATAAAAGAGCTGAATGGAAGATTTGAAAGAGCAGTTTGAGTAGACAAAGCCAATTACTATAATGAAATGTGCAAAGATGTAGAGTCAGAAAACCAAAAGGGTAGAACATGCTGGGCATTTCTCAAGCTGAAAGAACTGAGGAAAAAAATTTAAGCCTTGAGTTGCAATATTGAAAGATTCTATGGGCAAAATATTGAATGATGCAGGAAGTATCAAAAGAAGATGGAAGAAACACACAGAGTCACTGTACCAAAAAGAACTGGTCGATCTTCATCCATTTCAGGAGGTGCCATATGTTCAAGAACCAATGGTATTGAAGGAGGAAGTCAAAGCTGCACCAAAAGAATTGGAGAAGAATAAGCTCCAGGAATTGACGGAATACCCATTGAAATGTTTCAACAAATGGATGCCCTGCTACAGGCACTCACTCAGTTATGCCAAGAGATTTGGAAGATAGCTACCTGGCCAACTGACTGGAAGAGATCCATATTTGTGCCCATTCCAAAGAAAGGTGATCCCACAGAATGTGGAAATTATCAAACAATATCATTAAAATCACATGCAAGTAAAATCTTACTGAAGATAATTAAAAAACGGTGGCAGCAGTATATTGACAGAGAACTTCCAGAAATGCAAGCTAGATTCAGAAGAGGATGTGGAATGAGGGATATCATTGCTGATGTCAGATGGATCTTGGCTCAAAGCAAAGAATCCCAGAAAGATGTTTACTTGTGTTTTATCGACTATGCAAAAGCATTAGATTGTGTGGTTCATAACAAATTGTGGATAACATTGAGAAGAATGGGACTTCCAGAACACTTAATTGTACTCATGAGGAGCCTGTACATAGACCAGGAGTCTGTTGTTCGAACAGAAAAAGGGAACACTACATGGTTTAAAATCAAGAAGGGAGTGTATCAGGGTTGTATCCTTTCACCATACTTATTCAATCTGTATGCTGAGCAAATAATCCGAGAAGCTGGACCATATGAAGAAGAACGTGGCATAGGATTGGAGGAAGAATCATTAACATCTGCAATACACTGATGACACAACTTTCCTTGCTGAAAGTGAGGATGACTTAAAGTATTTACTGATGAAGATTGAAGAATACAGTCTGCAGTATGGATTACATCTCAACAGAAAGAAAACAAAAATCCTCACAACTGGACCTATAAGCAACATTATAATAAATGGAGAAAAGATTGAAATTGTCAAAGACTTCACATTACTTGGTTCTACAATTGATGCCAATGGACAGCAGTCAGAACATCAGATTACATATAGCATTGGGCAAATCAGCTGCAAAAGACCTCTTTCAAGTGCTGAAGAGCAAAAATGTCTCCTTGAGGACTAAGGTGTACCCAACACAAGCCATGGTATTTTCAATCGCCTCACATGCATGTGAGAGCTGGACAATGAATAAGGGAGATAGAAGAAGAATTGATGCTTTTGAGCTGTGGTGTTGGTGAAGAATGCTGAAAGTTCTGTGGACTGCTAAAAGAACTAACAGATCCATCCTGGAGGAAGTGCAGCCAGAATGCTCATTGGAGACAAGAATGGCCCGACTTTGTCTCACCTACATTGGTCATGTTGTCAGAAGGGACCATTCCCTGGAGAAGGATGTCATGCTTGGTAAAGGGGAGGGTCGATGAAAGAGGGGAAGGCCCTCAACAAGACAGATTGACACAGTTGCAGCGGTGATGGGCTCAAGTATCACAAGAATCATGGAGCTGGCTCAGGACCAGGTGGTGTTTTGTTCTACTGTGCATAGGGTGGCTATGAGTCAGAGATGACTCGACGGCACCTAATAATGACAACAACATTGCTGGATCAACTATTTCAGGAGAATCTATTATATATATAATTTTTTAAAAACGTATGGTATTAAAGGAAGAAGTCCAAGTTGCACTGAAGCCATTGGCAAAGAACAAGGCTCCAGGAATTGATGGAATACCAATTGAAATATTTTAACAAATAGATGCAACACTGGAAGTTCTGGCTACATTGCCAGCTAACTGGAAGAGATCCTTATTTGTACCCTTTCCAAAGAAAGGTGATACAACAGAATACGGAAATTATCAAACAATATCATTACTATCACATGCAAGTAAAATTATTCTGAAGATAATTCAAAAATGATTGCAGCACTAGCTCAACAGATATCTGCCAGAAATTCAAGCCACGTTCAGAAGAGGACATGGGATAGGGGATATCACTGCTGATGGATCTTGGCTGAAAGCAGAGAATACTAGAAAGATGTTTACCTGTATAACAAGTAAAGGTATTGACTGTATGGATCAGAACAAATTATGGATAATATTGTGAAGAATGGCAATTCCAGAACACTTCATTATGCTCATGTGGAACCTGTCCTTTCACTAGGAGGCAGTCATTCAAACAGAACAAGGGATACTGCATGGTTTAAAATCAAAGGTATGTGTCTGCACTGCATCCTTTTACTTATTTAATCTGTATGTTGAGTAAATAATCCACGAAGCTGGACTATATTAAGAAAGCAGCATTAGGATTGGAGGAGACTCATTAACAAACTGTGATATGCAGATGACACAACCTTTCTTGCTGAAAGTGAAGAGCGCTTGAAGCACTTACTGATGAAGATCAAGGATTACAGCCATCAGTATGGATTGCACTTTAGTGTAAAGAAAACAAAAATCCTCACAAATGGAGCAATAAGCAACATTATGCTAAAAGTAGAAAAGATTGAAGTTGTTAAAGATTTCATTTTATTTGGATCCACAATCAACACCCATGGAAGATGCAGTCAAGAAATCAAATTATGTTGCAGTCCTCAGCTTATGAGACCAGAAGAACTAGATGGTGCCTGGCTGAGACTGTCAACCACTTGGAGGGGGATCTATGTAGAAGATCCTGGATAGAGAGGGAGAACAATGTGGAACAAAACTCAAAATCATTTGGGGGAAAAAAAAAAAAAGACCAGGTTTACTGGTCTGATCGAGCCTGGTTGAACCACTGAGACTATGGCCCCTAGCTGCTCTTCAGGTTTGGAATTGAACCCATACCTGTAGTTTCCAGCCAAACAAAAGACAGGCATATGAGTTGAACATTTATCTGAGGTAGATACACTCCTTGGAGAGAACAATCATGGGAGAAAGAAGGGCTGCTTATGCACAGGGAGACAGCTCAGGGGGCAGGAGTGCATGAAGGGATGGACACAGGGAAGCGGTAACTATTGGGAGGAAGTGGGAGGGGAGCTGTTGCATGGTGGTAAATTGTAGTCAATATCATGAGATGAAGTGTATGTGAACTGCTGTATGGAAAGTGAATTTGCTCTGTAAACTTTCACCCAAATCACAATTAAAAAAAAAAAAAAAGAAAGAAATCAAATGATGTATTACACTGGCCAAATCTGCTGCAACACAGTCTTTAAAGTGTCAAAAAGCAAATATGTCATTTTGAGGACTAAGGTGTGTCTGATCCAAGCCACTGTACTTTTATTTAATTCTTTTTATTGTGATTTGGGTGCAAATTTACAAAGGAGATTCATTTTACTCACAACAGTTTATGCACATTTGGTTTCACTGTCCCAATTATAATCCCAGCAATAAAAAGCTCTCCTCCCATCTCGTCCCTGTGACTACTGCTTCCATGTGCCCTTCTTATCTATGCATTCCTGTCTATCCAGCTTTCCCTCCATGCAAATCGTGCCCTTCTGATGTTCCATGGTTGATGGATCTAAGGAATACATCTCCTTAGGGTAAGTGGGTGCATCTCCCTGGGGTAGGTGTTCTGCTTGTAGGCTTTTCTACTGTTTGGTTTAGAGCTAATCCATGGAAGTGAGTCTAATTCCAGGCTTGAAGGGTAACACAGGGCCATAGTCTTGGGGATTTCACCAGCCTCTATCTGACCAGTAAGTCTGGTCATTTTTGTGTTTTTTAATTTTTTTCTACATTTTTTCCCTCCCACTCTATGCAGGACCTCCAAATTTGATCCTTTTCCAAGTGCTTGGCTTTGGTACCAAGGCACCATGTAGCTCTTCTGGTCTCAGGGTCATGAAGGCTGAGGCCCCCATGGTTCATCATATCCTTGGACTAATTGTTTCCGTATGACTTTGATTTTCTTCACTCGTCTTTGCTCCAGATGATGGGAGACTAGTAGTTGCATCTTAGAAGCTTTTAAGACCCCAGTTGCTACTCACCAAAGTAGTGTGTAAGACAAGATTTGTATGTATTATGTTGTGCCAATTGAACTTGATGTGCCCTGAGACCATGGACCCAGGCTTGCAGTCCTGTTACTCTCTCCCTCAAGATGTTTGGTCGTCACTGTGAAGCTACTTGAAGCTTGCCCCTTGTTAATTCTGTAATGTATCTGGGTATTTCTGTAGTACTTACACATATGTAAGAATATTTTCAGCCAAATCTATCCTTGTTGTTGTCGTTAGGTGCTGTTGAGTTGGCTCCAACTCATAGCAACATTATGTGTAACAGATCAAAACACTGCCTGGTCTTGTGCCAGCCTCACCTGAGCCCATCATTGCAGCCACTGTGTCAATCCATCATATTGAGGGTCTTGCCCTTTTTCACCGACTCTCCTCTTTACCAAGCATGATATTCTTCTCTAGGGAACGGTCCCTTTTGACAACATGACCATAGTAGTTGATAATAGACCAAGATGAAGTCTGGCCATTCTTGCTTCCAAGGAGCATTCCAGCTGCACTTCTTCCAGGACAGGTTTGTTAGTTCTTCTGGCAGTCCATGGGACTTTCAGTGTTCTTCACCAACACCACAACTCACAACTCTTCTTCTGTCTTCCTTATTCATTGTTCAGCTTTCACATGCATATGAAGCGATTGAAAATACCATGGCTTGGGTTAGGTGCACCTTAGTCTTCAAAGAGACATCTTTGCTCTTCAGCACTTTAAAGAGGTCTTTTGCAGCAGATTTGTCCAGTGCAATACATCATCTGATTTTTCCTGCTTTCATTGGTGTTGATTGTGGAACCAAGTAATATGAAATCCTTGATAAATTCAATCTTTTCTCCATTTATTGTGATGCTGCTTATTGGTCCAGTTGTGATCCTTGGTCATGGGTATATTCCTGTTCACTTAACCACCTCTGATCTTCTCACCTGTCTATGCATTTACCTGTAGACTTGTGTTTGCTGCCACTGGTAATGCAATATTGTGGATCTGTTGCCTGTATCTTTTGTGCACATTTCTGTGTTCTCCTTTTCCCTATTGTCATTGTGCTTGTCACACACATTTGTTATATTGCCTTTTCCTTTACCCAAATCAACACACAACTCTTAACTAGTCAGAAATTTTCCTTCCTCTTTCCTCCCATCCCTGGTAACCAACTGTTTTCATTACTTAGTGCCACTCTAACAAGAATATACCACAAATGGGATGGCTTTAACAAACAGAAGTTTATTTTCTTACAGTTTGGAGGCTTTAAGTCTGAGTTCAAAGTGCCAGGCTCCAGGGGCTGGATGAAAGCCAGCTCTGCCTCCTGCTCCCAGCCCACTGATGCTGGAGGCTTTTCTTCACTCAGACAGCTGCTGGCTGCTGAGGCTGACAAGCCCAAGGTTGACAAGTAAAAAGGCATAGTCTTGATATTACCAAACCATACAGCAGGCCATTAATTCAAGTCCATTAAAAGTCTCAAGATCGGCAGAGCATGGCAGGCTGCTGAACAACGACTTGGCTACTTGCAGGGTTCAAGCATGCTATAAGCTAGAGACCATTCCCCAAGGCTTCTCCTTATATACAGGAAGCAGACCACATCCCAAAGGCAGCTACTCAGCTACTCACAGTAGATTCCACCATGGAGTTGATTATCAGTCTCATCATGGGGAATACTACATGCAGCTGCCCAGCCACTCAACCAGGCCCAGCCAAGTTAACACACAAACATAACTACCACAGCAAGAAAGTGAATTTCCTTCCCTGTGTAAACCTTTCCTTAACTTTTTATAATTGTGAACTTATACAATAGTTTCCTTCTGTGAGTGACTTATTTCACCCAGTATAATGTCCTCTAAATTCATCTACATTATAAGGTGATTAGTGGATTCTTCATTATTCTTTCTTGTTGCATAGTATTGCATTGTGTGGATGTACCATAGTTTGGTTATCCATTCATCTATTCAAGGGCATTTAGGTTGTTTCTATCTCTTTGCTATAGTGAATTGTGCTATGACAAATATAGGTGTGCATATGTCTATTTGTGTTCTGGATCTCACATCTTTAGGATATATTCTTAGTACTGGAATTGCTGGATTAAATGGTATTTCTATTTTCAGTTTTTTAAGGAAATGCCATACTATTTTCCAGAGTGTTTGCACCATTTTACAGTCCTCCTGCAGTGTATGAGAGTTCTAATCTCTCCACACCCTCACCAGCATTTGTTATTTTCTGCCTTGTTAAACTTTGCTATTATTACTGGAGGGAGATGATATCTCGTTGTTGTTTTGATTTGCATCTCTCTGATGGCTATGATCATGAGAATTTCCTCATGTGTTTCTTGGCCACCTTTATGTCTTTTTTAATGGAATTTGGTCTGTTCCAAGCCGTGGTACTTTCAATCATCTCATATGCATGTGAAAACTGGACAATGAATAAGGAAGAGGAAAAATTGATGCATTTGAATTACAGTATTGCTGAAGAATTTTAAATATACAATGGACTACCAGAATAATGAACAAATCTATATTAGAAGAAGTACAGCCAGAATATTCCTTACAAGGAATAATGGCCAGACTTTGTCTCAAGTATTTTCAACATGTTATCAGGAGGTACTACTATTCTCTGGAGAAGAACACCAGGCTTGGTAAAGAATAGAGTCAGTGAAAAAAGAGGAAGACCCTCAGTAAGATGAATTGACACAGTGGCTGCAACAGTAGGCTCCAACATAACAATGATTTTGAAAATGGCCCAGGATCAAGGCAGTGTTTCTCTTGCACATAGCGTCACTATGAGTTGGAACCAACTCAGTGGCAACTAACAACAAAAACAATTGCAGGTGCATGTTTAGTTTTATAAAAACTACCAAACTGTTTTCCCCACTCACTGTACCATTTTACATTTTGCCAGCAAAGTATGAGTCACCTGTTTTCACTGTATCCTCACCAACATTTGGTGTTTTCACTCTTTTTATTTTGGCCATTCAGGTGAGTGTGAAGTGATATCTCATTATGGTTTTAATTTATATTTCCTTAATGTCTACTGATGTTGAACATCATTTCATATATTTATTTGCCATCTGTATTTCCTCTCTGGTGAATTGTTTCTTCATGACTTTTGTTCATTTTTTTATTTGATTAAATTTTTGCTGTGAGTTTTAATAGTTCTTTATATGTTCTAGAAATAAGTCCTTTGTTGGATGTGTGGTTTGCAAATATTATTCCCAGCCTGGAGCTTGTCTTTTTCATCCTCTTCACAGACCAAATATTTTTCATTTTAATGAGGTTCAATTTATTAATTTTTCCTTTATGGATTGTATTTTTGGTGTCCAGTGAAATAATCTTGTAGATGAGGGTGGGAGTTGGCTGGGAGTAGTGGTATGGAAAGAACGTGTGGGTTAACTGCAAAACACTAAAAGTCTAAGTGGCCCTTTCATTCTTCCTGCAAGAAAGGTGGTCTGATGCCTTGTTTTAGCATCAAGTCATTGGGGGGCATGCAAGTCAAGCCTTTGACATGCCATTAGTGAATTGGAAAGGAAACAGAGGCGGCGTGTCAGTTGTGTGGGCGCAGAATAAAACCCTCAAGAGCCAAGAGCTAACTTTGAGAATTAATAGACTGCTTTCCTACAGCCTATTCAAATAATCCAGCTCATTTCACGTGAGATAAATTATAGGACCTTGTCACCCTGGCTCCCAGAGGAGGATGTGTTTGTGATTCATGGTACTCGCCCCTGAGAGACCGAAGCGGGAGGCTTGCCTTGCTGATTGATGATTTGTGGCCTGCTGACCTCACTGCAAGGCTGCTGCTCAGGCAGTAGGGTGGGGGAAAAATTCAAATGAAGTCACTGCCCACAGGACAGGCTGGGAGGGTGTTCCTAAGGACTATTGTCAGGTTAAACCCATCCTCATTATTCAGGGCTCAGAGGGGCCTGACTTAACTCAACCTAATGTCCAAAGAACTGGTTGTTGTATTTGTCCATTGTTATTGTTGTGGTAGTTCACTGGTAGAATTCTTAACTTCCCTGGGGAGACCTGGGTTTAATTCCTGGCCAAAGCACTAGCTCTCTGTCAGTGGAGACTTGCATGTAGCTACGATGCTGAACAGGTTTCAGGGGTGATTCTAGACTGAGACAGACTAGGAAGAAAGGCCTGGTGATCTACTTTCAAAAATTAGTGCTGAAAACACTATGTACCACAATAGTCTGCTTTGGAACAGATCATGGGGATGATGCAGGAGTAGACAGCATTTCATTCCATTGTGCATGAGATCACTATGAATTGAGGGTCAACTGGAAGGCAGTTAAAACAGCAACAATTGCCATTGTTATATACAAATTTATACAACAAATATACTGCTGTATATTTGTTGAGGCTGTACGGGATTGTGTTGTAAGAGAGAAAAGAATGCTGAGTGTAAGCTAGAAATAATGATGTTTACCTGAAACAATCTGAGGGTGAGAAAGGGGTTTCATAGGAAGATGGCATGTGTATCTCGTACTTTGAACAGTGGAGATCAATGGCGATTAACCAAAAAGCAACCCCTTTATACCTATTACCCCTTCATATCTATTCCCTACAGCTAGTCTCTCCTGCCACTAAATAAAAACTCAGGCATTTCTTTGACTTTTTTTTTTTTTCTTTGCTACTCTTAGGTAGTATAAAATCCAGTAATTACTTTAAATCACAAATGCAGCCTAGATTCAGAAATAAAGTGTCTATTCTCTTATAATAAATAGTTTAATTTTAACTTATAGTTAAGACTTCTCCCTCCTCCTGTAGCTATAGCAGCTGTGGGAAGGAGCCCTGCAGCAAAGTAAGGGGGTGTGGTCTTCTCCTCTACCTCCTGCTTCTGTGTGATGAACTGTTTTTTTCTGGCCCCTCTGTTTTGGGAATGAGGGGTGAGACAGAGGGACCAGGGAGCAGAATGCTACTTAAGGAACACTGCTGTAAGCTGACTTCAAGCTCTAAGTTTGAAGATGTTTAAAATAGAATCTTTCTCTCATATGGTACTCTGATTGGTTCTTTGGAGACCTCTCCACTTCCCAGTTTCGAGAGGTCTTTGACCAGCTGTTCCTTTATTGCAGTCAGAGGCATCTGTGTTTCTGTTGGCCATTTCTTCCACAGCCCTGAGGAATTTGGTAATGCCTTCCTCAAGTTTCTCTCTAATACAATGGTTTTCCGTGGGAGCAATTTTGTCAACCAAGAATGACTTGGCAATGTCTGCAGACGAAATTATCACTGTACCTTTGACCTAGATATGAGCCGTTCTACAGAAAAACACAGTTTTGTTTACTTTGCTCATATAGGTGTTAAAAATAAGTTGTGGTTAAGTTTCAGAGAAGTGTATTTATGGTTAAAATAAACTAATGTTAACTAAAGATAGGCTTATAGCTTTTCAGTGTCAAAACCATTTTTCTCCGCTTAAGCATAAGGATACTTAGCATTTTCACTTGTGATAGTTTTATTCTTTCAAGAAACTCCTTGCTTTCATATTTTAAAAGATCCCACCAACATAATGCAGATCTAATTCCATTATGGTTCCCTTGGCCATTTCTCAGGAAATGTTTCAGCTTTGCTAGCCTCAGAAACTAGGCTACAGGTGTCTAGATGACTTAATCTGTCAGGAAGCATGTGACATTGGTAGCTTGCCAATTTTCAGAAAATACCCCCATAGCTTCCTATCAATTTTTTTTCTGACTCCCTTACCATACTTTACAATTTTCCATAATCTTGTTCAGCCTAAGCCCACAGGGGATGTAACCCTTCCCCAACCTCAATTTAAGACTTATGATCAGTCAGCTACCAACTTCATACATGTTAACCAATCAAAAACACTCCAGTTGTACCCTCTTGCTTGAGGTTTTTGTAATTCTGTAGGAGCTCTGGTAGCATAGTGGCTAAAGCACTTGACTGCTAACCAGAAGGCTGGCGGTTCAAACCCACCAGCCACTCCTCGGAAGGAAGGTTGGGCA
>NW_006921682.1:2090717-2093334 GCF_000298275.1 Orycteropus afer afer | reverse complement strand
TTCCACATTGTTCTCCCACTCTATCTAGAATCTCCTACACCAAGCCCTCTCTGAGTAGGAGACAATGGTAGCTGGGCACCATCTAGTTTTTCTGGTCTCATGCTCATGTAGGCTGAGGATCACATGGTCTACTAATTCCTTGGACTAATTGTTTCCATGTGTCTTTGGTGTTCTTCATTCTTCTTTGCTCTGGATGAGGAAAGAACCATTGTTGCATCAAGATGGCTGCTTCCAGGCTTTTAAGACCCCAGTCGCTACTCACCAAAATAGGATATAAAACAATGTTCTTGTATAGTAAGTTATGCCAATTGAGCATGTTGTTCCCTGAAACCGTAGTCCTGAGCCTACAGGTGCAACTACTTGCTCCCTCAGGGTGGTTGGCTGTGGCCAAGAAGCCACCACAACCTTGTCCCTTGTCAGCTCTACTATAAACCCAGACATTATTTCAGCACATACAAATATGCTTATAGAGACATTGTCTGCCTACCCTATACATGGTCATGGGCACACTCATCTCTGCCTAGAATACCTGATCATTCAGCCTGTCCACCCGTCTATATACCTGTAGATCAATGCTTGCCATCACTGACAATGCAGTATTGTACATGGAAAAGGGTTCATCTTTGTTGTCTGTACCTCTCAATGTCTTCCTCTTCCTCAATGCAACCATGTTGATTATTCACTGTGGTGGTTAAGTTTGTGCATCAACTTGACTGGGCCTGGTTGAGTGGCTGGGCAGCTGGATATAGTATTCCCCATATGAGAATGGTAATCAACTCCATGCTGAATTCTACTGTGAACAGCTGAGTAGCTACCTTAGGGATGTGGTCTCCTTCCTGTATATAAGGAGAAGCCTTGGGAAATGGTCTCCATCTTATGGCATCCTTGAACTCTACATGCAGCCCAGTCATTGTTCAACAGCCTGCCATGGTCTGCTGACCCTGGGACTTTTAATGGATTTGAATTAATGGCCTGCCATGTGGTTTGGTAATATCAGGACTGTGCCTTATTACTTATCAATCTTGGGCTTGTCAGCCCCAGCAGCCAGCAGCTGAGTGAAGAAAAGCCTCCAGCTTCAGTGGGCTGGGAGCAGGAGGCAGAGCTGAAGCCCAAGGTGGAGGGGCTTTCACACAGCCCCTAGAACCTGGCATTTTGAATTCAGACTTAAAGCCTACAGATTGTAAGAATAAACTCCTGTTTGATAAGGCCATCCCATTTGTGGTATACTCCTGTCAGAGTGGCACTAGGTAACCAGAACACTCACTTTTGGTGCATTGCTATTCCCTTCACCCAAATCAGTACTTGTTTCTACCTATATAGCAGTGTTTATCCCTCTCCCCTTCCATCACTGGTAATAAGAAGGAAAGTTTCATCCATATATAAACCTTTCCTTGACTTTTTACAATAGTGAATTAATACAATATTTATCCTTCTGTGATTGACTTATTTCACTCAGCATAGTATCCACCAAGTTCGTCCAAGTTATGAGGTGTTTCACAGATTCTACATTATTCTACAGGGTTGTATGGTATTCCATTGTGTGCATATACCATAGTTTGCTCATCCATTATTCCATTGATGGGCACCTAGGTTGTTTCCATCTTTTTGCTATTGTAAATAATGCTGCAATGAACATGGATGTGCATATATTTGTTCCTGTCCTGCCTCTCACTTTTTTCTTTCTTTCTTTCTTTTAATCATGATCAAACTTAATTAGTGGTTATGATAGCTGGGTGGAAAGGGTGGGGGTGGGGGGTAAAGGAAGATACAACTCTTAGGGGATGCTGAGTTTCTATTAAGGATGATGGAAAAATTTAGGAACAGTTAATGGTGTTGGTTGAACAACATGATGAATACTTAATGTCATGCATGGAACTACACTGAAGATTGTTGAAATGGCAAATGTTTTTTGTTGGCCTAGTAATGTGTTTAGCACTTCTGTTCTACCTCTAAGTTTGTTGGTTGCACATAGGGTCTTAAAATCTTGCAAGTAGGCATCCACACAATTGGTCTTTATTCACCTGGAGCAAGAGAGGGGTTAAGAGAGTCAGGAGTAGGAGGAGTAAATGGATACATGGCTAATTACCTTCATGAACAATGGCCTTCTCTGCCATGAGCCAAGAAGAACTGGATGAGGCCCATCTATTATTACTGAATATGTTGATCAAAGGTTCTGCAGAAGAGTCCTGATCAAAAAGGGGAAAATGCAGAACAGAATTTCAAATTCTCATGGACTCCAGGCTTTCTGGAGCCATGGAGAATGGGTAAATCCCCAAAACTACAATACTCAGATAACCTTTATATCTTAAACCAAAAACATCCCATGAAGTCTTCTTTAAACCAAATATAGTTTAGCTTAACTAGTAAAGAATGTGTGCCTTGACCAATATGCTCTTTTAACATCTGTCTATATGGGATCAAATTAACAAGAGCAACTCAAAAAATCAGATAGGAAGTTTGGGAGCAGAAAGTTTATGCTAATGGAGGAGGAATACCTCTGAAAAAGAGTGTGAGAATGGTTGTACAACTCAAGGAATGTAATCAGTGTCACTGAATTGTACACTTAGAATTGTTGAATTGATATATGTTCTGCTGTGTATATTCTTTTTTTTTTTTT
>NW_006921682.1:2088815-2090432 GCF_000298275.1 Orycteropus afer afer | reverse complement strand
TATCTGACCAGCAAATCTGGTCCCCTCCCCCTTTTTTTCCAAAATGATTTTGAGTTTTGTTCCACATTGTTCTCCCTCTTTATCCAGGATCTTCTACAGAGATCCCCCGCCGAGTGGTTGACAGTGGTAGCCAGGCACCATCTAGTTCCTCTGGTTTCATGGTTGCATAGGCTGTGGATCTCATGTTATCTCAGTCACTAGGACTAATTGTTTCCATGAATCTTTAGTTTTCTTCATTCTTCTTTGCTCTGGATGAGGAGAGACCCATCATTGCCTCTAGATGGCTGCTTGGAAGCTTTTAAGATCCCAGTCACTACTCACCAAATTAGGAGGTGAAACAATGTTTTGTGTAGTACATTATGCCAATTGACCTTGATGTCCCCTGCAACTATGGTCCCGAGTCCACTGGTTCAACTACTCAGTCCCGCTGGGTAGCTGGCTGTACCAAGAAGTGACTATTTGTCCTTCTGTGATTGACATATTTCACTCAGCATAATGTCCTCCAAGTTCATCAGCTCTACTATACAACTGGGAATTCTTACAGATCATACAAATACATTTATAGGACCATTGTCTGCCAACCCTATATATAGTCTTTGGTACATTCCCCACTTCACAGACATACCTAAAGTTCAGCCTGTCCACCCATCTATCCACCCGTATACCCATGTATGCTGTCACTGACAACACAGTACTGAATATGCGAAAGGGTTAATTTTGTTGTCTGTATCTCCCATGTACCTCTCTATGTCTTCCTCTTCCTCAGTGCCACCATGTTGATCACTCACATTTGGTACATTGCCCTTATCTTCACCCAAATCAATACTTATCTCTACCTATCTAACAGTGTTCCCTCCCCTTCCCTCCCACCCCTGGTAACCAACAAAGAAAATTTCCTTCCCTAGATAAACCTTTCCTAGACTTTTACAATAATGGACCAATACAATATTTGTCCTTCTGTGATTGACTTATTTCACTCAGCATAATGTCCTCCAAGTTCATCCATGTTATGCGGTGTTTGTAGATTCTACGTTATTCTTTAGGGTTGCATAGTGTGCCATTGTGTCTATGTCCCATAGTTTGGTTATCCATTCTTTAGTTGATGGACACTGAGGTTGTTTCCATCTTTTGACTATTGTAAATAGTGCTGTGATGAACATAGGTGTGCATATGTCTGTTCTTATCATGGCTCTCACTTCTTTAGGATACATACCTCATAATTGAATGGCTGGGTCAAATAGTATTTCTAATTCCTACCTTTTAAGGAATCACTATACTGCTTTCAACAGTGCTTGTACCATTTCACAGTCCCACCAGCAGTGTATGAGAGTCCTAATCTATCCATATCCTTGTCAGCATTTGTTATTTCTGTCTTGTGAACTTTGCTACCAGTGCTGGGGCAAGATGGTATCTCATTGCTTTGATTTGCATCTCTGTAATGGCTAATGATTGTGAGCATTTCTTGATATGTTTGTTGGCTGCCTGAATATCCTCTTTGGTGAAGTGTCTATTCATGTCTTCTGCCCATTTTTAAATTGGATTATTTGTCTTTTTGTTATTGAGGTGTTGGAGCTTTCTATAAATTCTAGACATTAGTCCCTTGTCAGATATGTCATT